>NW_024081037.1:1529434-1668719 GCF_003009895.1 Hyaena hyaena
AATGGGCAGAAGACATGAACAGACACTTCTCCAAAGAGGACATCCAGATGGCCAACAGACACATGAAACGATGCTCAGCATCCCTCCTCATCAGGGAAATACAAATCAAAATCTGGCTTATTCTTGAATGCCTTCTTTTAAAGAAAGGAAATGACTAACTTCCAAAGCTATATACTCTATATTTGAGCAGCTTAGTTAGAAATTTTCTCCTATCAGGACTTTTGTCCCCTTGGCCTTAGTTTGGAAGTTTTCTTGAAATTATAACCCCTCTGAAATCATCTTGAGCAAGTCTGGTTCTTTAATCACTATAAGCTTTTGCTATTTATGTGAGCAACTATAGGGTCTCAAAGTGTTTTTTCCTTGCCTCACAGATTCTTCCTGTCCCATTTTCTTAGGTGATTGCTTACACTGTATGGTTGGCTATGGATCTCAGATCTTACTCCCAGTTTGTAGCCTTCCTGGTGAGTGTGCCCCAAATTGGACACAAACTCCTGGTATGCCCAAATAGACCTATCATCCTTCCTTATTTTAAAATGAATAACTCATAAATATATCCCAAGATTGCATATTAGGATTTTTGAACATTATGTCTCATTTTTTACTTAGGTCAGGCTTATTGTTGACTTAACATGTCCTCATCCCTTCGTGCTGAGCTTGTATCCCTCACTTCCAAGAACTCAGACTGCATTTTGGGCTTCAGAGTAGGACTTAAAATTTGTCTCCTTTAAAACTCATCTTGGTTCTGGTTCAAGATGGTATATAAAAAGAGTCTGAACCTAGCTTCTCCCACAGATACATTGAATCTAGAGCTATATATAGGAAGATATTTATAGCTATATATAGGAAATATTTCCTCTGAAAAAAAGAAAAAAACTAAAACCTGGGAGAACAGCCTCTTCACATTGGACAAATGAGAGGGAAACCACATCAAAGTGAGTAGGAGAGGCTAAGCTACATACTTGCTATAAATCCTTGGCATGGTGACCCATAATAAATGGGTGTGTGGGGGGTGAGTCTCAAAATGCGTTCAAGCTTCTCCTGATGAGCAAAAGGTTCATTCTCCACATTGGCACCCTAACTTTTAAGACCAGCACCTGAGAGAGAAGCGCCCAAAACATCTGGCTTTCAATACCAGTTGGGCTCATGATCAGTAGACCCATGGGGCTATGGCAAACTAAGGAATATCTCTTAAAGGCTTAGCACACAGACTCATCCACCCCAGGGCCCAGTTAAGAAGCAGCTCTTTTAAAAGTGCCCAGATTTTATGTGAAAGAGACTCATCTTCTAATTTTGAAATACTGATCTAAGGTGGAGGGATACTGCTTTCCAGGAATGGAGGCTGGTGAGGCATCTTCCTTCTACCTTTCCGCTTTGCTAAAGCTGCCAAATGCCATATTTTTCTCCTTTATATATTTATTTATTTTTTTCTTTATTTTTTTCTTTTTTCTTTATTTCCTTTTTTTTTTCTTTTTTGGTATTTGGGTGAGTACCATCTTTGCATTCCCTCTCTGCCTTGTGCAACTGGTAGTACCATCTTTACAGTATCCCTCTTGCTATGCTCCATAGCATAAGTATCTCTCAGAAAGGTGGTGGTTTCAAGACTGTCAGGGGACACCCCTGGATCACCTGGCTTTGGAAACCAAGGAGGCTTGTGTTCTTGGGTCCCATGAGTCTCCAACAATCAGAGGGAGTTCTTGGCAGAGTATCACCCCTAGGGCACTGCACAGGTAGCAGACTGATACACATCCCCAGCCTTTCCATGAAAGAAGCCTACTTGCTAGAACTGGAGCTGCAGCTTTAGGGACAGATTTCAGGTGTGGCACACATCTAGAGGCTATGGAATTTCTCTCAAGGAACTCAGGCTCATGGACATAATCTTTGGATTGTCCCTCTGTCTTACTGTGATTTGCTGAATTCTCCCAGTGACTGCTGCCCAAGAGATATCTGCAGTTTGCTTGATTTGGGGAGCCAATAGGGGCTAATGTTTACAGTTCTACAGGATTGTATATATTTGCAATCTTTAAAAGCTAATGCCTAAGGGTCTGGCTTCCAATCAGCCTGAATCCAAATGTTGACTTATCCTCTCTTTTGGGACACTGATTAGTCTTGGAACAATCTCAACTATTGGGAGCTATTAAAGATTAAATAGGCTGTTTGGACAGTCACAAAGATTTGAGAGATAATTAGGAGCTAGAGCAGGGTTGAACAGTAAGTTTCATATTCTACACAGCTCTTCAAGAGTGGGAGAGGTGGCTGTTTCCTGTAATGCATGGTAACAAACACAAAAGCAAACTGAAGAAACACAGGAATATATTCCAAGTGTAAGAACAAAATAAAACATCAGGAGGTGGGGAAGAACCTGAGAAGTGGGGAAAAGTAATGTACCTGATTTAAGGAGTTCAAAGCAATGGTCGTAAAGATTTCATGAAAAGAATAGATGAACATGGCAAGAGCTTCAACAAAGAGAAAATATAAGAAAGTACCAAACAGAAGTTACAGAGCTGAAGAATGCAATAATCGAACTGAAAATATACTTAAGAGGTTCAACGGCAGTATAGATGTAAATAAAGGAATCAGTGAACTTGAAGACAGAGCAAAGTCACCTAATTGGAACAAAAAAGAAAATTGAAGGAAGTGAAGATAGCTTAAGAGACTTAGGGACAACATCTGACAAACTAACATTCATATTATAGGATTTCCAGAAGAGAGTGAAAAAGGACCAGAAACATTATTTGAAAAAATAATGGCTGAACACTTCCCTTATCTGAGATAAGCAAAGACATCCAGGTTCAAAAAGCCTAAAGAGTTCCAAATAAGGTAAACTACAGGATACTCACAACAAGTCACATTATAATTAAAATGTCAAAATTAAAGCCAGGGAAGAGAATCATAAAAGCAGCAAGAGAGACAATACCTTGTTACAGACAAAGGAATCCCTATAGGACTATGAACATATTTTTCAGCAGAACTGCAGTCCACGAGGGAGTGGCTCTTCTTTCAAAGTGCTGAAAGAGAAAACTTCCAACCCTGAATACCCTACATAGCAAAATTACTCAGAATTAAGAGAGATATCAAGACAAGCAGAAGTCAAAGGAGTTTATCATCTCTAAATTGGCTTCATTAGAAATGGTAAAGGAACGTCTTTAAGCAGAAAAGGGAGGGCACTAATTAGTAACAAGAAAACATATGAAAGTATGAATCTCACTGGAAAAAGTAAATACAGTATATAGTAGTGGCTTAATTACCTATAGAGCTAATATGAGGGTTAAAGGACAAAAGTCATAAAAATAACTGAATATAAAAAAAGAGATATAAAAAGATATAAAAGAGATAAAAAAATAAAAAGTCCTACGTAGAGCATAGGACTCTTGATCTCTGGTTTGTAAGTTTGAGCCCATGTTGGGTGTGAAGATTACTTAAAAATAAAATCTTTCTGAAAAGATAAAAAGAGGACATCTGGGTGGCTCAGTCAGTCAAGCTTCTGACTTCCGCTCAAGTCTATAATCTCACAGTTCATGAGTTCAAGCCCTGCATCGCCCTGGCAGTGCAACATGATTGAGATTCTCTCTCTCTCCCTTTCTTTCTGACTCTCTCTCATTTGTGCTCTCTCTCTCTCTCTCTCAATAAACTTAAAAGAAAAATGATAAAAAGAAAATGTGACATCAAAAGCATAAATGTAAGGTCTTTAGAATATGTTTAGATTTAAGTTGTTATCAACTTAATATATATAGCTAAGATGTAAATTATTATATGTAACCTTCATGGTAACCAACAAGCAACAATCTGTAGTAGATATGTGAAAGATAATGAGAAAGGAATCTAAGCTACCACTTAAGGAAGTCATCAAATCACAAAGGAAGGGATTAAGAGATGAAGAAAAGAACAAAGGAACTACAAAATAGCCAGAAAACAATTAACAAAATAGCAATAGATACATACCTATCAATAATTAATTGAAATGTCAATGGACTAAATTCCACAATCAAAAGACATAGAGTGGCCAAATGGATACAAAACAAAATAAAACCCAAATAAGAACCATCCATATGATGCCTAAAAGAGACTTCAGACTTAAGGACCATCACTGACTGCAAGAGAAAGAATGTAAAAACATATCCCATGTAAATGGAAACCAAAAAAAAAGCTGAGGTTACTATACTTATATTAGACAAAATAACTTCAAAACAAAGGCTATAATAAGAGACAAAGAAGGGCATTACATATTGAAGATAGAACATTTGCAAGTATTTATGCACCCAGTATAGGAGAACCTGAAAATATAGTGCAAAAAAGAATGAATCTAAATAGAGAAACTGACAGTAATGCAATAATTAGTGATTTTAACACCCTATTTACATCAATGGATAGATCATCCAGCCAGAAAGAAAGTAGGAAACATCAGCTTTAGATGGTATGCTAGATTAGATAGACAAAACAGATATATATATCTGTTATATACATCTATATATATATAACATTCCATCTAAAAGCAACAGAATACACATTCTTCTCAAGTGTGCATGGAACATTATCCAGGATAGATCACATGTTAGACCACAAAACAGTTCTTAACCAATTGAAGAAGATTGAAAATCATATCAAGCATGTTTTCTGCCTACAATGCTATGCAACTAGAAATCAGTTACAAGAAGAAAACTAAAAAATTCACAAATATGTGTAGACCAACAATACTGAACTACCAATTGGTCAATGAAAAATCAAAAATCATTTCAGCTTTATACAAATTTAGCATGTCTACCTCCTATATTTTTATATAAGTCATAGCTAAAATGATCTGGTATGAGAGAATCAAGACAATAGGTCAGTAGGCCTACCTGTTTCTAGGTAGCTATTGTCAAGGTAGCCACTGACTCATTGATAAATACCCACTGCATGAATTTCTTTAAAAATTACAAATGCAACTACCTGATGATTTCACTCGAATTTTTTTCATATTAAAAGCTAAGTTTTTCAGAGTCTTTTTGTGACTTGAAGAAATTTATGTTCTGTACCAACTCATTTTCTTGGCGTGCCAGAGCAGGAAAGATAGGTGAAGCCGTTTTGACCTATTAACGAACCCATGCTAACTCCTATTAGAAACCAAACTATTAACTGTGTAGTCGCAATGTTCCCTTTTATGGAGTTTGTTGGCATCAGTGTGCATTTCGCTGTCCTTTGTCATATATCTGTCTTCTCTCTTTTGTATCTAACGCATTTGGTGGGTCTGCACTTCTCTAGTTCCACTACTAGGCTTAATGATTTCCTCACTGGCCCCCCTCACATTTGCATTTCTCTTAAACACAGGAGAGCAGATTCCTCTAATGGAATTGTAAGTTCTTGTTTAGAGAACAAGATACTCTATTCAAATTTATTCAAATCTGAGAAGTTTCGGACCCCTCATACTGGTGTTGGTAACACAGTTTCATTCTGGGGAGCATTCTCAACACAGAAGAGGGTGATCAAATAAGAAATGTGGGCTTTCCAGGGACGCCTGGGTAGCTCAGTTTATTAAGTGTCCAACTCTTGATTTTGGCTCAGGTCATGATCTCACAGTTGGTGGGATTGAACCCCATGTTAGGCTCTGTGCTATTTATTATTTATAAATAAATGTATAAAAAGAAGAAAGGCAAGCTTTGTCTGTCTCTTCATTTTCTAACCCTAAACTATGGGCTTCCAAAGTAGGCTGATAGCTCTCCAAAATTCACTGTTGGGAAAATGAAAAGATAACCTAGAAGAATATGCTTTGGAATCACATATCTGATAACAGACTTTTATCCAGAACATGAAAGAACACTCAAAAGGCAATAATAAGAAAATAACCCAATAAAAAGTGAACAAAAGATCCAAAAAGACATTTTACCAGAGAAATACGTGGATGGCAAATAAGCATATGAGATGATAATCAACATTATCCATCATTAGGGAAAAACAGATTAAAACCATGTGTGATATCACTGCATATTTATTAGAGATGTTTAAAGAAAAAACTGGTAATACCAGGTATTGGAAAGGATGTAGAGATACTTGAACTCTAGTACTGTGCTAGTGAGAATGTCAAGTGGTTCAGCCAGTTTGGAAAGCAGTGTGGTCATTTCTGATAGAGTTAAACATGACTTTGGATCCAAACCTGGCAGTCTTACTCCCTAACTACTTACTCTACAGAAATGAAAAACTCACATTGATACAAAAATCTGTATAGGGATGTTTATAGTGGCTATGCTTATAATTGCCAACAACTGAATAATGGCTCTCAACTGTGCTGTAACCATAAAATGGAAACTACACAGCAGTAAAAAAGAATAAAGTATTAATACATACAACAACAGGAATCAGTCTCAGATGTACCCATGCCAGTGAAAGAAACCAGGTTAAAAAGGGGAACTACTTTCATGCTTTCAAAGGCAAATCTTTAAGGACAAAGAACAGATAATTGCCAGTGGTTGGGCAAGGAGGGAGGGACTGACTACGAAGAGACATGGGAGAAGGTTTTGGGATAGTGGAACTGTTCAATGATTTAATTGTGGTGGTCGTTACATATGGCCATCTGTTACACATGCCCCATCTGTTTGCCAACTCACAGAACTGTACACTAAAAAAGGTAAATTTTACTGGATTAACTAAAGCTTAATTTTTAAAAAATTTTTTAAATGTTTATGTATTTTTGGAAGAGAGAGAGAGAGAGAGAGTTGGGGGGGGGGGCGGAGAGTGGCAGAGAGACAGAGAGACACAGAATCTGAAGCAGTCTCCAGGCTCTGACCCATTAGCACAGAGCTGACTTGGGGCTTGAACTCACAAACTGTGAGATCATGACCTGAGCCAAAGTCGGATACTTAACAAACTGAGCCACCCAGGCACCCCTAACTAAAGCTTAATTTTAAAAATTGTGTGTATAACTTATTATCCAAGTACATTTTACTTTTTAATAAAGCCATTTTATTTTTCCTAGTGTATGATGAGCCTCACCTAAAAATATCACTAAAAATATCTGGACAAAATTTCCGTACTGACCATCTGAGCTCTCTTTCCAAACTCTTCCCTCAGAAACTTCCCTCTCCTTACAGAGTTTTCCAGTATACAGCTGATTATAGCCCTTAGGATTATAGTCATCTGTTATAAGAATGTCTTATAATTATACTGTTTTTCCCCCATAGGTTAATTTAATACAAACCCAGTAGCCAGAATCTTTCTTTCAATTTTTTTTTCAAATACCGTTGAACCCTATCTCCAATTTAATGTTTGGGGAGGGCTCAGCAATGATGAAATACATACAAATTAAATATGCCTGGTATGACCACATTTTCCTGGTTCTTCACGGAATTGTGAAGTTTCAAAAACCACCAGTCCAGATCAGATTTTCCTTGTTTGTCAATGAATATGGAATGTGGGGTGGAATCATAGAATCACAGAATGTTCGAGCTGGAAGACTCTTAGAGTTCATCGAGTCCAATTCCTTATTTTACAAAATCAAAAGCTTCATTGCCTGTTGGCCATTATCTGGTAACTTCAGGCATTCTCTGATCTTGCATTCCTTGGGTTACATCCAGACCCAGGTCTGAGATATGCTGTGCTCCTGGAGAAATGCATTCCACTTGGATAAAGCAAAACAAAAACGCAGCCACCTATTCTACTAGCAGGCAGGAGTATAAATATGAAGTTTTGAGAGTTCATCAACAATCAGCCATGCTGTGGTTCATTAAAATGAGGCTTATTTAAGTAGCCTTGGGTTTTCCTCTAAGGTCATGCATTTCAGTTCCTTTAAGGTTTCTGTCAATCCAGTAATAAAGACTCTTGATTTGTTTTACGTGTGTGTGTGTGTGTGTGTGTGTGTGTATGTGTATATATATATATAAAGTTTATATATATATATAAAAATTACATATATATGTGTATATATATGTAAATTTAACTGAAGTTAAGGTTGAATATCCTGGATGTAGGAGAGTCTGATTTTTTTTTAAACACCTATCTTTAAGCCTACTTTACCTTGTTTATCCTTAGAAAATTTCCATGAAGGGAATTCAAGGGTCTCTCAAAAAAAAAAAAAAAAAACTAGCTAAAATTTAAATAATAAAAAAAGGAAAACGTGCAGTTAGGTTTTCTGCTGCTCTTGGCTTCTCAAGAATAAAACTTGTGGCAAAACTACAGAACCACCAAGGTTTGGAGTTCTCACCACTGAAGATGCGGGGGTGATATTTGAGAAGGTTGTCTCAGCGGGAGGAGAGAAAGGCTACTTAGCTCAGTTGTTCATTTCCCATCCCCTCAATGAATTTACTGGAAGTTTCTGGGTTCTCAGTGTATTTGACCACTTGACTAATTTCTTGCAATGATGTCTTCTAAACTTGAATTGTCACTTTTAACTTTCACCTTCCTCTTAGCCAAATGCAGGAAGCTAGTCCTGTTTATGTTGCTCTTCCTCTCTCTTTTAGGGCCCAACTAAGTCACTATCGCTGGTAGATGAATTTTTCTTTGAACTGGACTGGCTGAAGCCCTGGCGAATGGGACCTCTAGTTGCTGAGAAAACAACAATAGCAACACATATTTTTGTGTCTGTTTCTTTAGAATCTGATCAATTTTTGCTCCAGGGCAAATGGAAGAACGAAGTAGTGCAAGTGACTTAGGTTCACTCTTTTTAGCATTTTCTTTGTTTTGCTTCTTATTTTGAGAGTGTGGATAACTTCTTGTTTGACTAGAAAAATTCTCAGTAGAACATGTTGGAGACATGGGCCAAACTTGCTAGAAGAGCATCCCGGCATGCTCTTACAGCTGTAGTGAAACTGGCTTGCCGCATTTCTCTTCTCAGCTCCCTTTTGGAATTCTTTCTCAACACACTTCTCTAATTCCTCCCCTCCATCTCTGGTTGGTCAGGTCAACTATAATATGAATGTCCTGCAGGTAGCTCTTGGGTAGAGATTCTGCCATTCTCTGTCCCCACATCCTGTCAAGGCCACATCTGACTCCTTGCAATCCTATTCCTTAGACATGGTCTCATTTTCTCAGTGCTTTCAAGAGTTTTACTCTCATCTGATAAGTCAATATGAGGTATGATACACTGGTAGATTTTAAAAGCAGCCTTCTCGAGGTAGTAGAGCTGCTATTGCTCTCTGACCTAAAGGAGTGTTTCATACAAGGTAGGGAGAAATGGGGAGGGCATCCCACGGGTGAGAGGGTCCCTTGCCCAGCTTGGCCTTATACCTGCTGGAAGCCTTGTTCCACAGCCCTCAAACTTAGACCAGGCTCTTGGACTGTATGTGGCTTTGTATGTTCATTCAGGCCTCTAATGTCTGCATGGACATCTCATTATCCTGGGCCCCACAGGGCAAAAGCCAATTTGAGGTACTTCTGGCTAATGTTGCTTATAAATAAGCTCAAATCACACAACAGGACAACTCCCATTTGGAGCATAAGCTTCTATTAATAGTTATTTAATTCCCAAAGCCACTTGAACTGTATGTTGACTTAGCCTTAGGAAAATTAAAGGAGAATAAAAAGTTGTTTATTAAACATTAAAATTAAGAAGTTAAAGTCACAGTTTATTAGCATGTTCATCTCCCTTTCCACCTTTCCACAAAGAAAGGAGTAACATTTATACTGCAGCAGTGCCTACTTGGATATAAGGAACTCCATCTAATGGAAATCCCATGCTTCAGGCTGAGCTGGAGGGAGCATCTTGAATGGCTCAGACCCAGGCCTTCGAGGCAAGTGACGGACACCATGGTACTTGGTTTGTGGTAAAATATCTGGAAAAAATATTGGTTACATATTTGTTACCCTTGGCTAATGAGTCCCAGTCGGCAGAGGCTAAGCTGAACACCACACAGGCAGCAGACCATCAGCTTGCTTCTCGTGGATGCAAAGAAGATGTCAGGGGAATCAGGCCTTGTCTTTTCATGTAACCTGGCAGCTGATTTCCTCCTTAATTAGTTATGACACTATTAACCAAAACAAAGGATTCTGGTTGCTTTTTTTTAAACAAAATGGTGCCAGACTTCTAGAATTTATTTTCTAAGTATGTCATTAAGCATGTTTTTTGTTTTATTTTGTTGTGTTTTTTTTTTGTTTTTTTTAAAACAAGCTTGAAGGTCAGAACAGAGATTTTCTAGTAGAGATTGTTTGCTACCCATACTCTCAGGGTTTCTTAAGAGAAAAATGTGATGACAGAACAGTCTGCTCCATTTCCCATAGGTTTTGCCCTTATATATATTAATAACAATTAATTGGTATTTTGAAGTTTACAAAGGGTTTGGGTTTAGAATCGTAAGTGGATGTTCTCACTAGGATTAGAGGAAAGGAAAAGAGACTGACAGGGTTAAATTTCAGAATATTACTGCTTGAATGGCTTTGGGAATCTTTTAGTGTTATAGTTCATAAATTGTATAAAGTAGAATACTGGTTCTGAGAAGTGATATTTGAAAGTAGGTTTCCAAGGTTAAATAGGTTTGGGTAACATGGAACTCTTGTTTTCTTCCTGGAGATTCACAGTACATATTAATATATTATAGTACCCAAAGAGTCCTAAAATGGAACAAAACAATTAACTTTGTTTTAATGTTTTAATTTCCCACTTTTATTTGATTATGCAATATCTCAATACCTCTTGCCTCTTTAAGAAAAAAAAAAAAAACCTTAAGAAACCAAAGTTACATAGCTAATTGGTGGCAACCTTGATCTCAAGATTCTCTCTCAGGCTCCAGATCATTTCATATCTTGCTAAGATTTGTGACTTAGTCCTCCCCTGACTCACAACTGAGGTCTTGTGGAGTTGTGACTGGGCCACGCACTTGTGGACTACGTTAAGATTTTGCTTTGCCAAGTCATTCTTAGGGTTTTGCCATTGAGGAACTTTACTTGCAAGAGGGGATGTTATTGCATTCATGTAAACAAATAATGACAACCTGGTAGTCTCTGTAATGGAGATAAGTAGTATCCTTCTCAGCCTTTTGGCTAAGATCAAGTGTAGTATCTGTTCTTATCAGTTTAATATAATGGAGATAAGTACCAGCAATGGTGAGCATGGATCTTCATGTCAAAGTGTTTTCTTTTTTTAATTTTTTTTTAATGTTTTTATTTATTTCGGAGAGAGAGAGAGAGAGCGTGAACAGGGGAGGGTCAGAGAGAGAGGGAGACACAGAATCTGAAGCAGCTCCAGGCTCTGAGCTAGCTGTCAGCACAGAGCCCGATGCCGGGCTCGAACCCACGAACCGTGAGATAATGACCTGAGTGAAAGTCAGACGCTTAACCGACTAAGCCACCCAGGCGCCCCCATGTCAAAGTGTTTTGAGCTCCTCTGATAAGGTAAATTCTATCTGATAAGAACTTCTATAGAACTCCAGTTTTGTGCTATTCTTCCAGCCTTTAATCTAAGCCAAAATCATAGGTGGGGCTTAATAGATCGGTTGCCAGCATGATGTGGTATATGAGGTGAAAGATCACATTCCCTGTGTCATAAAAAAGCTAAACAAGCTTTTAAAATGATGTGTATATTAAGGTTAGTCTTAAATCTTTTGTTATGGAACAGAGGTAACACACTAACTTAGGGAAAACTGTGGATTTGAAAGATACTAAGAATTACTTCACCAGCCAGCAACTTCTGAGTAACATGCAATAGGAAAGAAAGGCCTTTACATTTTTTATTTTTATTTTTTAGCAAAAGGATAGCTCTTACTGCAATCATTAGGCTTTGACATCTCAATTATCTTCTTTTAAGCTAATCTCTACAACTAAAGTACCAACATTATTTGGGCTTAAAAATATTAGTCAAGTACATCATGAAGAATGGACACAAGAGGATTCATCTTAACACCTCCTCACTGGGGCTCAGTGGAGTGTATCAGTTATGCAAAACTCTGGATGCAGATGATGACCCATGCCTCCCCAGGAGTTATGCATTCTGGGGACATTACCCTGTCCAGGAGTGTCTTAGTTTTCTCTGTGTCTCTCTTTCCTTATATATGCCATATATCTGTTAATATATTGTGCACTCACAGAGCATGAGGTTAAACAGAATTCTAGAGCTAAATGGCATAGACTCCCTCTGAGAGGCAGTAGTGGAACAGTTTAATGCTCAACTTTTGAAGCAGACATATTTGGTGTTGAACCATGGCTCAAACATTAGCTATGTGACCTGTGAAATGGGGAAAATAATACTCAACGCACAGTGAGATCATGCAAGTGAATCTGTTAGCACCTGTATAAATGTACAAATAAATGTAAGTTATTATTGTAAGCTTATGTCCTATCCCTCCATCAAAAAAAAAAAAAAAGTTTGTGTCTCAGCAATGTGAAATGACTTGTCCAAAGTCCCAGAGTCTCATGGCTAGTTAATAACAGAATTAATTTAGGGCTGACCTTACCAGAGCCCTGAGAATTTAATATTCTGTTTTTCAAAGTCTATTGTCCATAGAGTTAAACCCACAGTTCATTGCGTTATGACTCGGCTCAGATCCTCTGAAATCCCTCTTAATGTTTATGTCTGTCAGCTTCCCTCTTCTGTGTTTTGGGTTTTCTTTTAACATTCCTCACTTGCATCTCTCTTCTGGAGCCCCATATATGCAGACAGCCAGCAGTGCCCTGGATTTATGTTCCCTGTCCCCTTATTGCCTTGAACCCTTGGCCATGAGTGAATTCAGAGGTAACTACTTCTTTATTCAGATGGTCCACCCAGGATTTACCTCTGGTTTAGAGTTGATTGAGAGAGATTTGCAGACCACAACAAAGTTGGCGAACTGTGACAAGACACCATTACCCTGGAGGTTCCAGGCACAGCCCCAGCCACGTAGACTTCGGCTGAGGGCTCTGGGACTATAAGTGACAGCACATAAGAGAGTATTAGCCCAGTGCAATAGGCTTTTATTTGATTCTTTTCCAGTGTATCTGATTGTAAACTCTGTTCTCTTGTTTGAACAATTATTATACTTGTTCTCAGTAAACCAAAATTAAAAGTTCCTGAGTAATTCATTTGGTACCAATAAAAAAAAAATCACTGTTGAAATGTATAATTGCTATTTTGGTGAAAATATGAAGAATACAACAATTCTATTTCTGACAGCCCAAGTTCATCTTTTCTCTCATTTTGAGCTTATAATTCTGACTTTAAATCCCAGATCAGTGTCCCCTGCCAAAATGTACAGTCTCTGTGTCTGAATAGCTCAGAATAGTGTTTTAAGTATAAAGGAGAATTCCCCTGTTCCATCCAAAGGATTATAAGACCTCAGTGTGTATTTTGCTGCTGAGCTTGAGATCCTTAAAAGCCAGTTTTGGTTTGCTGTGACTTATCTGGGGTTTTTCACTGCATCTAACTCCACCCTTATTTTGTACATATTCTCAGAAGTGAATGTTTTAGGGGAGTGCACATGCCATGAACACTACTTGGTAAATGGCAAAAGATTTCTATGATCTGAAGAGAAATGAGAGTATCATGAATGCTATTTGGATGGGCTTGTTTTGCAGCCTCTGGTCATCCTGAAATCCTCAGAGAAGACTGTTTTGAATGGCATGTGTAGATTTTATTGAATTAGGTTCTGGTTTCTTGATGAAGAACCTCATTTGTATTGTATTTGCCATATGCAATGCAACTGATATCATTTGGACACATCCACAGACTGTAGTCTGTGTGATACTGGCTTTTAGGCAAGTCAGAAGTGAGATATCACATTTCTTCATGGAATCATACCTGGCTCTGAGTTCTTGGCACAGAGATTGATTAATCAATTAGAGAGAGAGGTAATGGCCAGAGGAATACAGTCACTTATAGACAATGTGGGCAACAAGAAGGCATAAGCCAAATGCAGCCATTTCATCCTTGTTTGCAATTTTTCATCTGAATTGATAAAAATTCATAACATGCTTTATCCGTGGCTCAAAGCCATGTGTACATGCCTCAACTATTCTGTTTAGCCGAGTGTCATCAGAATATTCATTGAAAGAAGAGTCGGTAGATGAAGTTTTTATTCTTTTTTTAATGTATGTTTATTTTTGAGAGAGAGTGAGCAAACAAGCAGGGGAGGGGCAGAGAGAGAGGGAGACAGGGGATCCAAAGAGGGCTCTGTGCTAACAGCAGAGAGCTTGATATGGGGCTTGGACTCACGAACCATGGGAGATTATGACTGAACGGAAGTCAGACACTTAACCCACTGAGCCACCCAGGTACCCTAGAAGTTTCTGTTCTTACATGTTGGTCTAAATTTCGGACATTCTACATGAGAGGGGCCTACCTTGTCCTGGATTTCTCTATATATAGGTTTAGCATGGATCCTGGAAAGAAAACCAGCTGTCATTAACCCTTTCCTTATCCTCAGCAACACCACTGGATCTTCAGTATCACAGCCCACTGCTCTTTTTGCTTAGTCAAGTGTGGAGGGAGGCAGAGAATAAAGATGAAGGGTGTCCTTGGAGACAGGAAGCCCAAAATCTTGTTGGAGTTCTTATATGACCTTCCAGCACAGAAGTTTCCCCTGAGTGAAATGAGGGTGCTAAAAACCATCATGCAGAATTTAAGAGAGACAACGGAGATGCATAGATCAGCTGAAGTTCATATTCTCATTCCACCATTTGCTGCTCTTTGACCCTATGCCACTTTCTCTAAGCAGCTCCATCAGAATCTCTAAGATGAGGCAAATAATACTTACATATTATATGTAAAGCTAATAGGAGTAAAAGTAACATACATAGAACATAAAATTTTTCATAGTGGTAGCTAATATTATTACTTACTCACTGCATTTGTGTTAGAAACTGTGTGCATCCCCTCTCAACCATAGCCAAAACATGGAAAGAGCCTAAGTGTCCAAAAATGGACGAATGGATCAAGAAGATGTGGTTTATCTATACCATGGAATACTACATGGCAATGAGAAACAATGAAATCTGGCCATGTGTAGCAACATGGATGGACCTTGAGGGTGTTATGCTGAGCAAAATAAGTCAGGCAAAGAAGGACAAATATCATATGTTTGCACGTATAGGAGGATTAGGAGGAACTTAACTGAGGAACAAGGGGGAGAAGAAGGGGGGAAATGGTGGGGGAAAGGGAGAGAGGCAAACCATGAGAGACTCTTGAATGCTGACAAAAACTGAGAACTGATGGATGTAGGGGGGAGGGGGAAAGGGCATGAAGGAGGGCACTCATGGGGATGAGCACTGGGTGTTATGTGGAAACTAATTTGACAATAAACTATTTGTAAAAGAAAAAGAAAAAGAAAAAGAAACTGTGTGCATCCCAAGTGTCATTATATTCTCATTCCCTTGAGTGATGCTTCTCTTGTGTAGTATCTTCTGTTACCTTTAGAAAGAAAAGTATACACAGAAATGGATATAAATGAATTTTTTTGCCTCTCTATTTGGAGTTTGGTTCAGCCAATATATATTTTTTAGCTTGAATTATGTTCATTAAATCTATTTTGTGCCAGGCAGTGTTCCATGTGCTGGGAATACAAGGATGACTGGGTTCCTCTGTCTGCCAAGTGCCATTAATTGTACAGGGTGTGGCAGAGGCTGTAGTTGCCTCCCCAATAACCATTCCAGCTTTATAGTTGACAGAACTCTGATTTTGTTCAAACTGACAGGGTGCCCAGATAAATTCCAGGTCCCTAGAGTCATTCTATGCTAGATGTGGCTATGTGATGGAGATCTGATGAGTGGGACATATACAGAGATTTGACTGGGATTCTGATGGAGCTGCTGTCTTGCTAAATGGGGATTATCACAGGGGACATTGCTCTTCTCCCTTTTCCCTGCTTTGAAAATGAACATAATGTCCAATTATTTAGCAGCCATTGAAAACTAAATTGTATACATTTAAGGTATACAGCATGATGCTTTGATGTATGTATATGTATAGTGATTACTATAGTCAAGCTAATTAACATATTCATCTCCTCACATATAGTTACCATAACTTTTTGTTGTCAGAGCACCTGGAATCTACTCTTTCAGCAAATTTCAGTACACAATGCAATATTATTAACTGTAGTCATCATGTTGGATATTTGATCTATAGGTTTGTTCACTCTACCTAACTGCAACTTTGTCCCTATGACCAACATCTTTCCATTTGCACCCCCTCCCAAAGGCACTCGTTACCGTTGTTCTACTCTCTGCTTTTATGTGGATTACACATATAGGGGAGGTCATGCAGTAGTGTTCTTTCTGTGTCTGGTTTACTTCACTTAACATAATGTCCTCCAGGTTCATCTGTATTGTAAATCACAGGATTTCCTTCGTTGTTAAGGCTGAATAGTATTCTAGTTTGGGATGTGTGTGTGTGTGTGTGTGTGTGTGTGTGTGTGTGTGTGTGTATGCTATAGTTTTTTTTTATTTATCTATTTACTTATCCATCAGCAGCCATTTTGTGACCATGAAAGACAGAAGCATGAGGGAAAAGGTAAGAGATTCAAGTGATACGAGTCCTGATGTCACTGAGTTCCTGAACCAATACTAACTGTCCTCTAGATCCAAAATCTTGTTATGTGAAAAAAGCACATCTGTGTTTGTTTGAGCTTCTATAAGGCAAGTTTTCTGCTACTTGCAACCAAAGATATTCTTAAATAAGAAGTTCCTATGCATGTGAAGAAAGGAGATGCTATTTCTTGCAGAGTACTAAGCAGCTAAGAGGAAGCACCATGGTTCCAGGCAGAAAATCAGCCCTGTATTGCCTGGGAAGGATGCTTGGCAAAATGCCTCTTGTTTGTCAGTGAGGACATTCTCATCTATCACGGACACTTCAGAACACCACTCAGGCTACAATCAAGAAAGATAAAAAAGTTGGATGGACCTGCCTCCTGGGAGATTCCAGTCCAATATGAGATATGTTCCCCAAGAGTCTTCCATGAACTAAAGACAGTCGGTAAGCAATGGCCAAACTGGTTATGATATCATGTGATTGACCCCATTTGCTCAGGGACCTCAGTTGGGAACTCATAGTTCCCTCTGACTTGGATCACACCAGAGCCATCCACAGTCCACATTTCAGGTTAAACCCTTGCCACGTTTTCCAGAAGCAGAGCCTTAGAAATCCTGACTGTGGCCAGAATCATAGATCTGCATCTGCCAAGACTAACAGACTGGTAGACAGTCTTTTTTCCTGCCCTTACAACTCCCAAAGAGATACCTGCTTTTTCCAGTAACTCACTTTTCTCTATTTTGCCCTTTTCTTTCTCAGGCACAAGTTGAAAGTCTCACAGATGGCTGTGGGGAAAATAACTGCTTGTTTCAAACATGCTGTGGGAGATGCATTCCTGCCCCTTCTCTTCCTATTGCATAGTTCTTGGCCTGCCTTGGCCCTATCTCTAGTAGATTGCGATGCCGTAGCCTCAGTCTATAAGTCCCCATATCTCCAGCAGTCCAGCTGGCAGATGGGTCTGCTGGCATTTGCATTCTTCTTCTAAGTAGTTTGGCAAATAGGAGACTTTGTCTTTCTCTTTGGAAGCCTGACTTTTAATTTTTGGGCTAAAGGTAGAATTCAGTATTGTGCCTAGGAACTCACAGACCTCAGAGGACATTTCCACCCCTTTCTGTTATGCCTACCTATAATCTGTAAAGTGTGGTTTGTGGTGCAAAATAAACCACAGGAGTGAGCTGGTTTGAGTTGGAACCCCATTTTTGGGGAGGTGAGGCAGCACAAAGTTGGGCACCCTTGGAGTATGAATTGGCATTGAGGGCTGGAGGAGAAGACTTGAGGCAACTCATGAAAATATATCTATGATCCAAAATAAGGACAAACATACTTTGAGTTTCCAGGTTTAGTTTTGATAAATTGGAGGCAACTGAAAAGATTAGGGCCTTTAAAGCAATCACATAGGTAAAGCTAATATAGATGTCAAAATTGAAAATAACCATTAAGATAAAAGGCAAGTGATATCTGACATTCAGAAGAGACTAGGCATGGGTTAAAACATGGTCTTGTCTTTTGGTTTCTCAAGGTTTTGTCTTTGTCTTTCTCTTTCCACTGAATCAGTGGAAACCACCTCTCATTTAGACTATTTATGCTTTCTGCCCTAAATTTGTTTTGTGTATCTTTCTGAGTTTTAGTTTCTTCACTGGTAATGTGGAGGTATATAAATCCGTTTGTGTGTGAGTGTGAGTGTGTGTGTGTGTGTGTGTGTGTGTGCGCGTGCACATGCGTGCGCATATAAATATATAATATTCATTCTAAAAGTTGTTTTAAAGCTCATATGAATTGATGTCTTTGAATAACCTTTATAAACTCACAAGTTATTTTTTACCCTTCCTCCCTTGCTTCCTTCTTTTGGATCTCTACCGGAAACCAAATAAGAAAAGTCAGTCATGATGGGACAGAGTAGAGGGAGTGTGGGTCCAAGATGGTGACATAGGAAGAACATAGTTTCCTCCCATAGACACAACAAACCTACAGCTACATGTGGACTTTTTAAAATATGAAAACAAGGGGCGCCTGAGTGGCTTAGTCGGTTAAGCGTCCAACTTTCGCTTAGGCCATGATCTCATGGTTCGTCATTTCGAGCCCCACGTCGGGCTCTGTGCTGACTGCCAGCTCAGAGCCTGGAGCCTGTTTCAGAGGCTGTGACTCTCTCTCTCTCTCTGACCCTCCCCTGCTCACGCTGTCTCTTTCTCTCTCTCCGAGAAATAAATAAAAATAAATAAAACATTAAAAAAATTAAAATATTAAAACGAAATGAACTGCTCTCTACAACAAAAGATAAAAGGTATACATTGAAATGGATAAGAGAAGGCCAGAGCCATGGTTTCACATCACCTTCCCCCTCCAAGCTTGGCAACATACAATAGGGAGGGATCTCACCAGACAAGCATTTCTCCTAGAAGAGTTGGGGGGAGTTCTCAGATTGGGCACCCTGGTCCCTGGGATCTTCATTGGAAAGATGAGTCTCCAGAACAGTTGGCTTAGAAAACCAATGGGCAGGTCTGATGTCCAGTGTGGGGTGGATAGTACTATAGGAAACTGAGATTCTCCTCTTAGAAGGCTTGCATGTGGTCTTGCTCACCCCAAACTCAGTGATAAAAAGAGTTTGAAGGTGTCCTAGGGGATACATGAGGGAGATTCTTTTACTGACTTGGGAGCATTGGTTGGAGCATTTGGGAGACAGTTGAGGCACTCCTTCAAAATGGAGGTGCTGGGAGATATTGCTGTTGTACTCTCCACATAGTCTATTAGCAGAGTGAGTGACTTCACATGTGGCAACCTCTCGTTACTTTGCTGGATAGGGCAGGAATGAGCATCATGCCACTTGTTGAGACCAGAGGGCATTGACGATTGCAGCACTCCCTGTTCCCTGGCTGGAGTGAGTGACCATGAATGATAAAAGGGTTCTTCTGCTCCCTGGCTAAAATCTGTGAACATAGGTGGTTGTGACACTCACATGCCCTGTGGCTGGGGGCTGGCATGCATGAAGAGTCATAGCAGTCTCCCATTCCCAGCCTAAAACCAGCAAGTGCATACAAAAATTGCACTCCCTTGCTGCTTTGGTAAAGCCCACAGAAGCACATAGTTAAAATTTTTTCCTGCTTTTCTGAAGCTGGAGAGCATGCCTCAACTACTATACTCTCTATATGCGTAAAGCTAGCAGGTGTGCAAAATCTTTACAGGGGACACCTCTTGATGGCCTGGCCCTGATGGCCAAAAGAGCTGATATTACAGGACTGTGATAATGGAAATACAGCTTTTGGAAGGCTACCACCCCCAGTACCCTGCACAGACAGCAGACTGAAATATAACTCCAGTATTCCTGTGGATAAAGCCTATTTACTTAGCCTGGAGTTTCATCCTGAGGGACAGGCTTTAGGTGTCCCACACATCTAGAGGCTAAGGAAGTACTCTCAGGGAATGTAAGTAGGGAGACACCATCCATGTTCACTCCCTTGGCCTCACTACAACTTGACAAGGCTTCTCAGAAAAGAGCTTATATACTAATCTGGAGTTCTGATTTTTATAATTGTTGCTCAGAGGATACCTCCAGATCTCCTGGTATAGAAGGCAAAAGAGATTACACTTGTGACCCCATAGAAATGTATACATTTCCACACTGTAAAAGCTCCTTCTTGACAATCTAAAGTCCTCTTCTTGAATTAGTGACAGGTCTTGGCACATCCTCAAAAACAGGTGTGTATCGGGGCGCCTGGGTGGCTTAGTCGGTTAAGCGTCCGACTTTCGCTTAGGTCATGATCTCGCGGTTCGTGGGTTCGAGCCCCGCGTCGGGCTCTGTGCTGACTGCCAGCTCGGAGCCTGGGGCCTGTTTCAGTCTGTGACTCCCTCTCTCTCTGACCCTCCCCTGCTCATGCTGTCTCTCTCTCCTAGAAATAAATAAAAAAACATTTAAAAAAAAAAACAGGTGTGTATCAAGAGTAAATAAGGTGGTTTGGACAATCACAAAAGTCTAAGAGTTAGGGCAAGTTTAAATTAGAAACATCAATATCTGAACAAGGTTATTACTTGAAGACTGAGAAAAGTAGCTCCTTCACCTAATACATAGAAATAAACTCGGAGAGTCAAGCAAAATGAGGAAACAGACAAAAGAGCAAGACAACACCTTAGGAAAACATCTTAATGTATGGAAATATGTAATCTACCTGATAAAGAATTCAAAGTAGTGGTCATAAAGATTCTCACCGAACTCAGGACAAGAATGAATGAACACACAAAAACAGAGTCTCAGAGACGAAGAATAAAAAAAAAAAANAAAAAAAAAAAAAAAAAAAAAAAAAAAAACCAACTAAAAACAAATTAAAGGCAGTCAGAAGCAGGGTAGATGAAGTTGAATTGTGGATCAGTAAGCTGGGAGATAACACAATGGAATTCACCCAAACAGAGTAGAAAAGGAATTAAAAAAGAAATAAAACTAGATTAAAGGATATCTGGGACAACACCAAACAGATTAACATTCACATTATGTGGGTCCTGAAAAGAGAAAGAGAGTGAAAAGGCAGAAACCTTATTTGAAGAAATAATGGCTGAAAACTTCCTTAAGGTAGGAAAGGAAACAGAAATCAGATCCAGGAATCCCAGAGAATTCCAAATAAAATGAACACAAACAGAACCACACCAAGACACATAAATTAAAATGTCAAAAGTTATAGACTTAAGAGCCGCAAGGAAAACATTGTTACATACAAAGGGAACCTCACAAGGCTATCAGCAGATTTCTCAGCAGAAACTTTATAAGCCAAAATGGAGTGTTATGACGCAGTCAAAGTACTGAAGGAGAAAATTTTCCAACCAAGAATAATCTACCCTGTAAGTTTATCATTCATATTTGAAGGAGAGATAAAGAGTTTTCCAGACAAGCAAAAGGTAAAGGAGTTCATCACTACTAAATAGGTCTAATAAGGAATATGATAGGGACTTCTTTATGCTAAAAAGAAATGATATTAATAACAAGAAAACATATAACATTAAACATCTCAGGAGTGCCTGAGTGGCTCAGTCAGTTGAGCATCTGACTCTAGCTCAGGTCATGATCTCATGGTTCATGAGTTTGAGCCCCACATTGGGCTCACTGCTGTCAGCACAGAGCCCACTTCAGATCCTCTGTCCCCCTCTCTCTCTGCTCATCCCCTGCTTGCACTCTCTCTCTCTCAAAAATAAATAAAAAATTAAAAAATATTAAAAATCTCAGTGGAAAAGCTAAATATACAGTAAAGGTAATGTATTAATCACTTATAATGTTACTACAAAGATTAAAAGACAAAATTAGTAAAGTTAAAACTATAATAATTAGTAAAGAAATATATAAAAATATGTAAAAAGTGACACATAAACATGGTGGGGTAAAGTGAACATGTAGAGCTTGGGAAATATTCAAATGTAAGTTCCTATCAACTTAAACTGATATGTAAGATGATATATGTGAACCTCAAAGTAACCCAGAAAATAAAAACTTATAGTAAATACACAAAAGAAAAAGAGGAATCTAAACATAGCATTAAAGAAAGTCATCAAAACACAAGGGAAGATAAAAAGATAGAAACTGAGGAAATACAAAAACAGCCAGAAAACAAAGTGACAATAAATACATACGCATAAGTAATTATTTTACATATAAATGGACTAAATTATCCAATAAAGAGATGTAGAATAGCTGAATGGATAAAAAGAATAAAATAAGATACATATTATCTTACAAAAGACTCACTTCAGAAGTAAGGACACATGCAGACTGAAATGTAAAGACACAAACAAATTAAAATGTGAAGAAAGCTGGTGTGGTGATACTTATATCAGATAAGATGGACTTTAAAACAAAATACAATAAAAGATAAAGAGGGAATTACATTATAAAAAGTTCAGTCCAGAAGGAAAACATAACATTTACAAATATGTATAGCCCAACATAGTACCAAAATATATAAAGCAAATATCAAGAGATTGAAAAGGAGAAATTGACAGGAATGCAATAATAGTAGGGAATTTTAACACCCCACTTACATTAATGGATGTAGTAGACAGAATATCAGTAAGTTACATTCACATTAAATGACACATAAGATCAGATGGACTTAATAGATATATACAGAACATTCCATTCAAAAGCAGCTGAATACACATTCATCTCAAGTTCACATGAAACATTTCAGGATAGATCACATGTTAATGATCTAACAAGTCTCAATAAATTCAAGTGGATTGAAATAATATCAAACATCCTTTCCAACCACAATGGCATGAAACTAGAAATCAATTACAAGAAGAAACTGAAAAACTACAAATACATGGAGATTAAACGTGTTGTTGAAAAACTACTGGGTCATTGAGGAAATCAAAAGAGAAATTAAAAAAAAAACCTAGAGACAAATGAAAACAGAAATACAACATACCCAAATCTAAGGGATGCAGCAAAAGTGATTCTAGGAGGAAAGTTTATGGCAATATAGGCCTACCTCAAAAAAAAAAAAAAAAAAAGAAATCTCAAATATACAATTTAATTTTATATCTAAAGGAACTAGGGAAAGAACAAATCAAGCCCAAAGGTGGTAGAAGGAAAGTAATAATAAAGATCAGAGTAGAAAAAAATGTTATAGAGATTTGGGTGCCTAGATAGCTCAGTTGGTTTAGTTTCCAACTCTTGATTTCAGCTCAGGTCATGATCTCATGGTTAGTGAGATTGAGCCCTACATTGGGCTGCACACTGAGAGTGCAGAGCCTGCCTTGGGATTCTCTCTCCCTCTCACCTTGACCCTACCCACTCTCTCTCTCTCAAAAGTAAATAAACTTTTAAAAAAGAAAAAAAATGTAATAGAGACTAAAAAGATAGTAGAAAAGAAACCATTGAAATAGAAAATAGACAATGGAGATAGATAATAAAAATGAAATTAAGAGTTAGTTCTTTGAAAAGATAAAACTGATAAACCTTTAGCTAGACAAACCAAGAAAAATAGAGGGCTCAAAAAGAATCAGAAATAAAAAAGATGTTACAACTGATACAACAGAATTATGAAAAATTATAAAACCACTGTGAACAGTTCTATACCAACAAATTGGATGATCTTGAATAAATGGATAAATTAATAGAAACACGCAGTCATTTTAGGTGCCTGCGTGGCTCAGTTGGTTAAGCATCTGACTTTGGCTCAGGTCATGATCTCATGGTTTGTGAGTTCACGCCCTGTGTAGGGCTCTGTGCTGACAGCTCAGAACATGGAGCCTGCTACAGATTCTGTCTCCCTTTCTCTCTGCCCATCCCCTGCTCGTGCTCTGTCTCTATGTCTTTCTCTCTCAAAAATAAATAAACATTAAAAAATTTAGAAAGAAATATAAAGTTTTTCACGGATGAATCATGAAGAAATAGAATATCAGGATAGAACTATTATTCATAAGGGGTTGAGTCAATAATCAAATACTTCCTAATGAACAAAAGTCCAGGACCAGATGGTTTTATTGTTGAATTCCACAAAACATTCAAAGAAGATTTACTAACCTCTTTCTCAGACTCTTTCAAAATATTGAAGAGGAAGCTTCAAACTTCTAAATTTATTTTATGAGACTAGCATTACCCACACAAGGATACCCTACACAAGAAAGGAAATTATAGGCCAATATCTCATATGAACACAGATGCAAAAATTCTGAACAAAATATTAGCAAACCAAATTCAACAGTTCATTAAAAAGTTCATACATAGGATCAAATGGGTTTATTCCAGAGATGCAAGGATGGTTCAGTATCTACATATCAATCAACATGAAACACTACATTAACAAAATGAAAAATAAAAATCACATGATCATCTCACTAGATGCAGAAAAAGCACTTCACAGTTTATGATAAAAAGTCTTAACAGAGTTGGATATCAAGGAAACATACCTCAACATAGTAAAAGCCATATATGACCAGTCCACAGTGAATATCATATTCAGTGGTGAAAGCCCAAAGTTTTTCTGCTAAGATCAAGAATAAGACAAAAGATTCCTACTACCCTAACTTTTATTCAACACAGTATTGGAAGTCCTTGACAGAACCATTAGGCAACGAAAAGGAATGAAAGACATGCAAATTAGAAAGGAGGAAGTAAAACTGTAACTATTTGCAGATGACATAATGCTATATATAGAAAGCCCTAAACCCTCCACCAAAACACTGTTAGAATAATGAATTAAAGTTGCAAGGTACAAACTTTATATACAAAAATATGTTGCATTTCTATACACTAACAACAAACCATCAGAATAATAATTTAAGAAAACCATTCCATTTACAATGGCATCAAAAAGTAAAATACTCAGAGATAAATTTTACCAAGTAGATGAAAAACCTAAGCTTTGAAACTGTAAGATACCAGTGAAAGAAATTCAAGATGACACAAATAATTGGAAAGATATTCTGTGCTCATGAATAGAACATATTAGTATTAAGATGTTCATACTACAAAAACAGTCTATAGATTCAATGCGGTGCCTATCAGAATTCCTTTTTAAAATTTTATTTATTTATTTTAATAGTTTATTGTCAAGTTGGTTTCCATATAACACCCAGTGCTCATCCCAACAAGTGCCCATCACTCCCCTTCCCCTCTCCCTCACCATCATCAACCCTCAGTTTGTTCTCAGCATTCAAGAGTCTCTCATGGTTTGCCTCCCTCTCTCTCCCCCACTATTTTTCCCCTTCTCCCCCATGGTCCTCAGTTAAGTTCCTCCTAATCCTCCTATACGTGCAAACATATGGTATCTGTCCTTCTCTGCCTGACTTATTTTGCTCAGCATAACACCCTCAAGGTCCATCCAGGTTGCAACACATGGCCAGACTTTATTCTTTCTCATTGCCATGTAGTATTCCATTGTATAGTGAACCACATCTTCTTGATCCATTCATCAGTTGATGGACATTTAGGCTCTTTCCATGTTTTGGCTTTTGTTGAAAGTGCTGCTCTGGGGGCGCCTAGGTGGCTCAGTTAATTAAGCATCTGACTTCGGTACAGGTCATGATCTCATGGTTCATGGGTTCGAGCCCTGTGTCAGGCTCTGTGCTGACAGCTAGCTCCGAGCCTGGAGCCTGTTTCGGATTCTGTATCTCCTTCTCTCTCTGACCCTCCCCTGCTAGTGCTGTCTCTCTCTCTCTCTCTTTCAGAAATAACACCCCCCCCCAAAAAAAAAAGAAAGTGCTGCTCTGAACATCAGGGTACATGTGCCCCCATGCATCAGCACTCCTGTATCCCTTGGGTAAATTCCTAGCAGTGCTATTGCTGGATCATAGGGGAGTTCTGTTGTTAATTTTTTGAGGAACCTCCACACTGTTTTCCAGAGGGGCTGCACCAGTTTACATTCCCACCAACAGTGTAGGAGGGTGCCCGTTTCTCCACATCCTTGCCAGCATCTAGAGTCTTCTGATTTGTTCATTTTAGCCACTCTGACTGACGTGAGGTGGTATCTCAGTGTGGTTTTGATTTGTACTTCCCTGATGAGGAGGGACGCTAAGCATCCTTTCATGTGTCTGTTGGCCATCTGGATGTCCTCTTTGGAGAAGTGTCTGTTCATGTCTTCTGTCCATTTCTTCACTGGATTATTAGTTTTTCGGGTGTGGAGTTTGGAGAGCTCCTTATAGATTTTGGATACTAGCCCTTTATCTGATATGTCATTTGTAACTATCTTTTCCCATTCTGTCAGTTGACTATTAGTTTTATGGATTGTATTCTTTGCCGTGCAGAAGCTTTTTATCTTGATGAGGTCCCAATAGTTCATTTTTGCTCTTGATTCCCTTGCCTTTGAGGATGTGTCAAGTAAGAAATTGCTGTGGTGGAGGTCAAGGAGGTTGTTTCCTGCTTTCCCCTCTAGGGTTTTGATGGTTTCCTGTCTCATATTCAGATCCTTTATCCATTTTGAGTTTATTTTTTTGTATGATGTGAGAAAATGATTTAGTTTCATTCTTCTGTATGTTGCTGTCCAGTTCTCCCAGTACCATCTGCTAAAGAGGCTGTCTTTTTTCCACTGGAATTCCAATGACATTTTTCACAGGACTAGAACAAATAATTCTAAAATATATATGGAATTACACAAGAACCTGAATAGCCAAAACAATATTGAGAAAGAAGAACAAAGCTGGAGACATGATACTATCAGATTTCAAACTATTCTGCAAAGCTATGGTTGTCAAAATAGTTTGGTATTGGCATAAAAATAGACATATGGGGTGCCTGGGTCGCTCAGTCAGTTAAGCATCTGACTTTGGCTCAGGTCATGATCTCACGGTTTGTGGGTTCGAGCCCCGCGTTGGGCTCTGTGTTGACAGCTAGCTCAGAGCCTGGATCCTGCTTCGGATTCTGTGTCTCCTCTCTCTGACCCTTCACTGCTCACACTTTCTCTTTCAGAAATAAATAAAATATTCAAAACAATTTTTAAATGGACATAAAAATTAATGTAATAGGATAGTGAGCCCAGAAATAAACCCATGACTAAACATGGATAGTCATGTTTATGTTTTTGAGAGAGGAGGCATGAATATATAATTAGGAAAGGACAGTCTCTTCAATAAATGATGCTGGGAGAACTGGACAGCAACATGCAAAAGATTGAAACTGGACCACTTTCTTGTACCATACACAAAAATAAACTCAAAATGGGTAAAGATTTGAATGTAAGACCAGAGACCACAGAACTCCTTGAAGAGAATATAGACAAAAGCTTCTTTGCATCAATCTTAGAGGGTTATTTTTGGGGGGGATATGACTTTAAAGGCAGGGGTAACAAAAACAAAAGTAAGCAATTAGGACTACATAAAACTAAAAAGCTTCTGTACAGTGAAGGAACCCATCAACAAAACAAAAAAGACAAGCTACTGAATGGGAGAAGATATTTGTAAATCATGTATTCAACAGGGCATTGGTATCTAAAATATATAAAGAACTCATACAACTCAAAAACAAAACAAAAAAGCAACCAGATTAAAATGTGGGCATAGGATTTGTATAGACACTTCGCTAGAGTAGACATACAGATGGCAGACAGACACATGAAGAGACACTCAACATCATTAATCAAAACCACAATGAAATATCATCTCATACTTGTCAGAATGGCTGCTATCCAAAAGATAAGACATAACAAGTGTTGGCAAGAATGTGGAGTAAAGGGGGAAAAAAAAGAATGTGGAGTAAAGGCAACCTTTGTGTAATGTTGGTGGGAATGTAAATTGGTGTATTCACTGTGAAAAACATTATGGAGGTTCCTCAAAAAATTACACACAGAGCTGCCATATAATATGGCAGTTCTAATACTGAGTATCTGTCTGAAGAAACGAAGACACTGTGAAAGGATACATGGACCCCTATGTTCATTTCAGCTTTATTTACAATAGCCCAGATGTGGAAACAATGTAAATGTCCATTGATGAATGGATAAAGATGTGGTGTGTATGAGTAAACCTTGGATTACGAGTAACTTGTTCTGCAAGTGTTTGCAAGATGAGCAAACATTTCTAATAAATTTTAACTTCATAAACAAATGATGTCTTGCAATATGAGCAGTATATAATGACAAATGTCACATGATCACAACTGAACCAATGGTTCTTCTCTTTTCTCTCACTCTCTTGCTTGCTGTGGGATTATGGGTAATCATCTCTTATGCTTGGATGCTTGGTCTCAGGCTGTGGTGTTTGGCAGAAATTAGTGATTTTTCAGCTTGTTGGAAGGTGCCCACAACTAGCACTGCTGTATTTTTTGTCACTTCAAAGCACCTATGGATAGTTATTTGGTTTTCTGTACAAGAGTAAGCTTAGGAATGTTTTGCTTCATTCTAGGTCAGGCTGCCTGCAGATAGAGACTCTTTCCTCTGCTGCCTTATTACCAGTTACATTAAATACAGTATATGACAAAGAGTTTATTAATCCTGAACTATAGTCAACATCCTTGTGAATATATACACTGGCCCCCATGCAGAAAAAGGTTGAAAAGAAAGGTGGTAAGAAGGAGATGATTTCGGTGGAGGGTAAAGAAGGAAATCATCAAGAAGTATGAATGAAGTATACAAGTGTCCAAAATTGCAAGATTTTATAAGAAGTCTACATCTGCATCCCATCTGCAGGGGAGGAAGAGAAAAAGGCAGAGGGATCCCTAACTTCGAATGAGACAAGGAGATGTGTAAAATGTGGAAATAGTGTAAAATTTTGTACAAAAGTATCATTCGAATAAGACTGTAGCAGCACGAGCGATTAATATATTTGATGACAATGTAATGTCTTCCTACACAATAATCCCCCTCTCTCTTGATTCCCTCACACCAGCCGCAAAGGTTTTCAAAGATAAGTGCAGGTTCACTTGTTTATTTTTCTTTGTTTTTGTATTTTTGTTATTTTTTGTATTATGATACATTATTGTGATTTTTTATATGAATACTTTTGGATTGTGGAATCAATCATCTGAGTTTCCGTTATTTCTTATGGGGAAATTCACTTTGACATACAAGTGCTTTGGATTCCAAGCATGTTTCCAGAGCAAATTTTGCTCACAAACCAAGGTTTTACTGTATACATACACACACGCGCGCACGCGCGCATACGCACACACACACACACACACACACACACACACACTCTTACACAATGGCACTCAGCCATAAAAATCAATGAAATCTTGCCTTTTCCAACATAATGGTTGGATCTGGAGGATATTATCCTAAGTGAAAGAAGTTAAAGAAATACAAATATCATGTGATTTCACTTATCTATGGAATATAAAAAACAAAACAAAATTTAGACTCATGGGTAGATAGCAGATGGTGGTTTCCAGAAATAAAGGGGGTAAGGATAGCAAAATGGACGAAAGAGATTAAGAAATATGAAAGTGAAGTTATAAATTAGTTATGGGGATAAAATGTACAGCAGGGGAGTATGGTAGATATTATTACATTAATTTCGTATATTGACATATGTTAACTAGACTTACTGTGGTGACTGTTTCACACTTGTATACATTACATACAATGTATCAAAATGCCAAATTACTATGTTGTATACCTGAAGTTAATATATTGTGTCACTTCATTAGATAAACAAAAAAAGTTTTAAGTCAGTCATAAAACAAGAGGCAGAAAGGCAAAACCCAGTGAGATACGAGTCAGTAACTCCCTCCTAGTATTACTAGTTCAGTGTGAAAAGGGCAGAGTTGTTTCAAGCTCTGAGGCTATGATGCATGACTAGTTACCTTTTCATTACAGACCTTTAGGAGGTAACTCTGCTTTAAGAATCCACAGGATAGACTATGGGTTTCCCTTTGTTCTACCTTTCCTTTGGAATGGAGACTAGAATCCAGATTAGAGAACTGAGACAACTGGGCATCACAGAATGGGCAGGTACATCCTCTGGAAAGCTGAGGCTATGTATAACTAGAGCTTGACTTTAGGGTTTCAGAAGATAAGAGCATATGGCTCTAATGGTCATTAATATCCACTTCCAGATACACAGACATATGCACAAACCCACACCCTTTGAAGTTGGGCACTGCCTAAAAGTGCCTAGAGGTGGCCAGTGACGTGTGAGCAGGAGTAGCATGTATCCCTTGCAGTCTCCGTGACTGGTGGGGGATTCTTCTGCTCTCTGTCTCACTGCCATGCCGACTGAGGGGGCCATGTGTTTTAGATCATGCGGCCAGAGAGCAGAGTTTCTGAGCCTGGATCTCAGGAGGGACAGTTGCCCTGCAGAGTATCCTGGACTGCAGATGATTTTTGTGTGAACAGGAAGCAACCTTTGTGGTATTGGGTGGGGTAGAATAGCAGCATAACAGGCCACGCTGAACAGTACAGGGCATATGGAAAGAGGGCTTCTCTTGGTGGCTTCCTTGCACTCTGCCTGCTTCCAAGCAGCCAAACCACTGCAGAGTGTCCCACTTATCTTTTGTTTTTCCTCTCTCCCAAACCCAGAGTAGCAGCTGTGTGGAGGGTTGCAGCTGTTGCAATTGAAGGAAGGAAATGGCTGCTCCTCTTCCCTTTGGAATTAGTTTTGTCACGTAAGTGGTTTACATGGTGGTCTCCACAGATGCCCCGCGTGTGTTCTCAGGTGCTTCCCCTATTTCACATGCACCCTGCCCTACCCACAATCCAATGCATACACAGCAGCCACGGACCCCCCACAGAGCCAGGAGGCATTGTAACACTTGAGGAGGCCCAGGGTCCCTTTTGGAAAGTAGCAGACCTGATGTGCGCCACCCACACACCCAGCTGTTGCAGAACTGATGTAGCCACAAGCAAAGAGAATCTGCAGAGCTATTTCCTGGCAGGGCTCATGAATGTGGTTCAGTCTTTTTTTCTCTCCGAGAGTATAAAAATCCTATATTTCAAGTCACTTAGAAAGGGATGATGTGCCTGAAAGATAGTTTAAGTTATTCCTGTGGGTTTGCTTACCATGATGGCTTCATTTCATGTTCTCCTCATGTACGCTCTGTCCCTGAGGCTTTTAGAATTTGTATCACAGTCTTGATATAGGCATCATTTTGGTTTATTTAGTTGGATGTAATCATCGTTTAATGTAATTTTTTCAGAGCATTAATTTAAAAATCTATTGTAATTTTAAAAATATATAACATGTAATACTTAAATTTTATGAGCTGATTAAAATATATTTAAAAATGTTCAAATCTTAAAATGGAGCTTTTAAAATATATTACTAAAACATACCTCTCTAGAAAGTTATGATATTGATTAATTGATTATCTTTACCTATACAAAAGAGCTATGATTAGGAGAAGCATATGATAGAATGCCAACATCTAAGCCATTACCTGTTTAGAAATATTGATGCTCATTCAATTAGTTAAAAATATAGACACACTCTACTGAAATCATCTTCAATCTTACATTCATTTTTTAATGTTTATTTATTTTTGAGGTGGGGGAGGGACATAGAGAGGGAGACACAGAATCTGAAACAGGCTCCAGGCTCTGAAATGTCAGCACGGAGCCCGACCTGGGGCTCGAACTCACAAACTATGAGATTATGACCTGAGCCAAAGTCAGATGCTTAACTGACTAAGCTACCCAGATGCCCAGTTTTGAGTTCATTTTAATCCAAGAGATGAGAACATTTTGTCAGGTTTATTTTATTGAAACTTATTCCATTAATATGATTTAAAGATTGTTGTTTCTTTTTACTAACTAAATTGCATTTTTTAAAAAATCTAGTACATCGGGCACCTTGGTGGCTCAGTTGGTTAAGTGTTTGACTTTGGCTCAGGTCATGTACTCACAGTTTGTGGGTTCAAGCCCCAGGTCGGGCCTTGTGCTGACATTTCAGAGCCTGGAGCCTGTTTCAGAATCTGTGTCTCCCTTTTTCTCTGTCCCTCCCTCTTCCCCTCAAAAATAAACATTATTTATTTATTTTTTTAATCTGGTACAAAGTCCTAGCTCCACATTTCTGACCTGGGAGAGCGGGGAGAATCTAACTGGAAATCAGAGCACAGGGACCATTCTGAACTTGAGTATAATTAATTACATTTTCTATTGGGTGTGATTAGGAACTCAGTGTTAGTTGTGGTGATGAGCACAACCACTGTTTTAGTGTTTGGATGAATTACCATTTATGTTGAATTAAGAGACATAAATGTACATCTACGTGTCCAATCCTCATTTACTCAAATTTTGTCTTTGGACATTCAGCCCTGATTCTATAGGGTAAATTCCAGATGAAAATTGTAATACAAAATTCACTTAAAATACAGATTTTGGCCAAATATACTCTTAGCTCTGCTCAAACAGCCTTTGTGGCTCTGATAGGAAACCTTTCCACATGTGTGGACAAGATTTGGCCCAAAGTGGCTAGATTTGAGTTAACATGGTTGTCATGTACAGAAATGGAAATTGCTTAGTCCATTCATGAATTTCCAAATCATTCAATGTAAAGATCTTTTTGCTTGGGGCTGCCAGTCAAGTCTAAACACAAAAGGACCCTGAAATCTGTGAAATGAAGCACCTAACCCCTTAGGCCGGATAAGAATCAAGGTGCAGTAATAGGGTTATGTCTTAAGCTTTGTTTATTCTTATAGAGTTTGCCAAAGATTAGTATTTGTCTGAAGTCCCTAAAGGAAGAATTGTATAGCTTGTCTCAACAGGAAGAATTGGTCTTAAATCTATGACCTTTGGAGGCATTTGAGACTTGGGGAGAAGAGGAAAATGAGAAGATTCTCATAAATGCAGCCATTCCTATTCCTCCTCTTAGATCTCCTTATATAGATGAGTATCCATGAAATTATTTCTTCTATTGGTTTATTTTTCAGTGTCATAGACTGAAATATTTATTGAAAAGCTTATTAGCAATAAGTTGCCAATGAGCCTTTGATTGTTTAAATAATAGTCTTAAGGAAAATCCTTAATTAAGAGCCGTCCACACTAAAATTTCATAGATTCAAAATGACTCCATTGACCTATTCCATTGAGTATTAGTACTGGATTGGAATAACATATTTAAAGTAAGGCTACCAGTTAAAATAGGCTAAATGCTTAGTAACAAAGAACTGTAAACTTTTAGAAGTTTAAAACTTTTGCTCACATTGCATGTCCATTGTAGGTTGTTTTCAGGACAGTATAGAAGAGACTACATGTATACACTGCTAAATTGTCAAATCAAAAAGAAAAAGAGGAGTAGGGGAGAGCACAAAAGGAACAGAGCGGAATATACACTGACTCTTAGAGCTTCTTCTGAGTATTTACATAAAACACTTCTGTTCACATTCCATTTGCCAAAGATATTTACATGGCCGCACCTACCTTCAAGAGCAGGAGTATAACCCTAAGAATTTCCCAGAAGGAAAACTAAAAATATTTGCTAAACATAAATGCCAACCACACTGGGGCACCTGGGTAGCTTACTTAACCTGTTGTGTGTCTGACTTTGGCTCAGGTCATGATCTCACCATTCGTGGGTTCGAGCCCCACATCGGGCTATTTGCTGGCAATTCAGAGCCTGGAGCCTGCTTCGGATTCTGTGCCTCCCTCTTTCTATGCCCCTCCGCTGCTCCTGCTGTCTCTCTCTTTCTCTCAAAAATAAATAAAACATTAAAAATTAAAAAAATGACAACCATACTGAATTTTAATTCGTTCTAATCCACCTAAACCCAGTAAATGCTGAAGTGTATTTTATTTTTTTAATTTTTTTTAATGCTTTTTATTTATTTCTAGGAGAGAGAGAGAGCGTGAGCAGGGGAGGGTCAGAGAGAGAGGGAGTCACAGACTCTGAAACAGGCTCCAGGCTCTGAGCTGGCAGTCAGCACAGAGCCCGACGCAGGGCTCGAACCCACGAACCGCGAGATCATGACCTAAGTGAAAGTTGGACACTTAACCGACTAAGCCACCCAGGCGCCCCTGAAGTGTATTTTAATTAGGAACTCATCCAGCAGCTACTTGGGTCTCATAGATACATCTAGACGTCAGCCAATATTTCTGGACAGTTAGCCCTTCATAAACATGAAAATGACCTTAGATGTACTAGCAGAGTTGAAAGGAGTAGATGAATAGCCAGCACTAGAGGTGGAGTTGTGGGAGCATGCTAAGAAGTGTCAAGAAATAAGCATATCCAAGAAGATAATTCCAGTATAGTAAAAAAGGAGACAGTATTTGAAGTCAGAAGATAGTTTTAGCCCTAAGTTTGGAACGTACTAAGTATTATGTCTCCATTATTTACCCACTAGGAGTCTTAGCTTCTCCACCCGAGAGATAATCAAATGGATATTACATGTTAAGTACTTTATGACTCCTAAGCACGATGTAGGTATCATTGAAAGGAAGAATACTTATTCTGAGCCATGAGCACATCTGAGCTGAGTCCAAATTTTAATAAGTCACCAATTTTGTCTCAAAATAGAACTGGTATTTGGCATGGCACTAATTCACATCATTTTTATATGTCAGCAACTCTAATTTTAAATCTATAAAATATAATAGATATAAAGGCAATACTATATAATACTTTACAGAATTAGTTGACACCATATCACTCATGGCTCATGTCAATTTCTATCATTGAACAGAGAAAAAGATTCTAAAAAAACAGATGAGTAATAAAGTAACAGAACAGAAACAAAACCTAAACAAGAAATTAACATAAAATGAACTTCACTGGAGGAAAGCGAAGTAAAAAATAGACCAAAATGTAAGTTGCTGTATCTTTGCATCAAATGTTATAAAATTTTAAGCCTATAAGTTATGTGCAAACTCCCTTTTTTATTTCATCACTACATTTTGAATATTTGAAGCTTGTTGCTCATTCAACAAATAACATTATGGACTTACTAATTGCAAATTTAGGTTCTGGAAACTTTTTAGTGGGTTATTTTTATTTTTAATTAATTAAGTTTTATTTTAATTTTTAATGTTTATTTATTTTTGAGAGAGAGACAGAGCATGAGAAGGGGAGGGGCAGAGAGAGAGGGAAACACAGAATCCAAAGCAGGCTCCAATCTCTGAGCTGTCAGCACAGAGCCCGACATGAGGCTCGAACCCTCAAACCTAGAGATCATGTCCTGAGCTGAAGTCTGGTGCTCAACCGACTGAGCCACCCAAGAACCCCTAGTAGGTTATTTTTAAAGGTTAAAGCTTTTCTTTCCTTTTTTTTTCTTTCACTTTCCTCTTTGCTCCTTTTACATTTATTAACTATGGTTAATATAGTTGCATAGAAACTACTGGTTAGGAACGTCATTGTGTTTATCATATTTTCTTTACCCTAGAAGGATGCAAAAGCTAGAAAGAGTTATGGGTGGAGGCTATAATACAGGAGTGAATAATGTGCTACAGAGCAAGGAAAAGAAGGTATTTAACTATGTTCAGGGAAGTCAGGAAAGGATTCAGATAGAAGGTGACATTTGAATTGGGTTCACTGTGTAAAAAAGAAAGACAGGGAGAGAAATAGTAGGTAGAAGAAACAGCTTTTGCTAAATTTAGCTGATCTTATGCATCTTAAACATCAAGTGCCTTAAAGTTGTTCCAAAGCAGGGTTTTTGTGGAGAGGTGAGATTGCAAAGATAGGCAGGAGACTGAATGACTGACTGACTACAGTTGTTCTCTGTAGGCCATGGCCAAGTAGTTGTGGTGTATTCTAAGTAGATTTTAAATAAGCTAATAAAAAGTCTAAAATTTTTATTTATGGAACATTAATATTACCCACACTTAGAGAAAAAATAGTATTTACTCTCGTTTATGTATTTGTGAAATGCTTTCTTACTCTAGTTTGATATCTAAAATTAACTCACCATTTTGGTTCATCTATGTGATCAGGATGATCTTTATACAATTAAAAATCCCCTGTCCTGATCATCAAGTAATTTCATAAAAGTATCAGTCCCCATTAGGGAATCTAGTCCACATACTCAGTATTTTAACTCTCAAACATTTGAATACAGTTCATTTCTTGAAGTTGTATTTGACTTTCATGTAATTGTTACAAACATACAGACACAGGGAATGTCCTTGAGATTTTTCCATTGTGTAATCCAGTGCTAAAAGCTTTTAAAAATGAATGGAACTCGCATGCAATTTCCTTCCCTTTTTTAATGTCATCTCAGTATTGCCAACAACCCTAGTGCTGAACAAGCTAATTTTTGATCTCAAAGAACCAAAGGTACTATCATCTTAACTTTTTAGAGTGAGTTCAATTTGTCACATGTTATGATAATAAGTATCTTTGGAAATTAGAAAGCATAAATTAATGAATGTGATCCAAAATGAATTAACAGGCTGGAACATTTTGGTTATTATAGTTGGATTCTTTAAAAGAGAACTCAGTAATACATGCTCTCTTTTCTGAAAAGCAGGCTTTATAGGCTAGAATATGCCAATGGTATACTTAAATTTAACATAGTAATTTGGTATTTGGGGAGGTATGCAATCTTGATTAACTATACTACTATCACTGTAATTCATATTCTTTTTTTCATTCAAAATTGGTAAGACTAATAAGATTGGTAGTGCCTTCTAAGTAAAATATCTCATGACTGTCTTTGGATTCTGATGTCTCTGCGACATTATATCAAATTCTATAGAAGGTAAATAAAAAAGCAAAACTTGAAAAATTGTCATTAGATTTAGTGAGTAGAGAGAGAACACTTCAAATTTTAGTTGAATATAGGAAGAAGCCAGATAATGCTGTAGGATGATGAGGAAAAGATTCATCTAATTTCTTCTTATCTCTGTAAGCTCTTTGTTTACTTCACTCTTGCTGTTTTTGTTAAACTTTGGTTTCAACTGGCCACAATATAGATGGAAAATGATTAATTTTTAGCATTTGACATTGTGAGGGCTTGCTTGGATTCTGGTTTACATAATAGATTTGAGAAATACTTGGCTAGTCAGTTTACTCATTCCCCAATTCACTCTCCCCTTACCATAGGGACAGAAGATAAAGACTCTAAAATGAAGGGAAAACTTCTGAGGTGCGCTGACTTTTTTCTCATGTGGACATTTGCTGGATCCTGGGAATTTTTCCCTTTGGGAGATTTAGGGCATGACTCAGGGCATGACCTGCAGACTGGACTTGGTTTAGGCATTAAGACGCTTCCAGGGAAGAATTAAAACCAGCCAACTATTGTGTTAGCAGCGTCAGAAAGTTGGAGAGACAAATTGGATACTTTAGGGGCTTCTTCAAATGTATGGCTAGTTTACTCTCTCGGTCACATTGGCTCACTTTGAGATCTGTAGCAGCACTGGAGATCAGAGAGAAGGTCCAAAACCCTCAAAAAGGCAGAGTAAAATCTGAGACATACCAGGAGGCATGGGCCTGCCTTAAGCACTCCATTAGTCTTTCAATCAAGAAGTTTCCTAGATTAAGATGTCTCAAGTGGGGAGCTGAAGAGCTGAAGAGTATGAATGACTAAGCTGGAAGTCCTCAAGTATTTCAGAATCGAGGAGAAAGAGACCGATTTGGTTCTCTTTCAGTAAACTTGAGATGACTATTGCTAAGGCAGTGGACTGAAACAGATAGATGTACACTGAGACTGGCTCTGAAGTCCAGCTCTGACCCAGGTCAATTACTGATTGGATAGAATAATTAGCCTCTTACCCAAGCTGCATAACAGAAAAAAAATGAAAGTGTGTGTGTGTGTGTGTGTGTGTGTGTGTGTGTGTGTGTGACTTTTCTGGTGAAAGATAAAATCATTAAGACCGTCTTCATTTTTTTATACTCAGTGTCTGACACACAATAAAATATTACTTTACATACAAAAATACATAAAAATACAATCTAGAGGAGAAAGATGGAAACTAGTAGAAGACCAATAGCTGACTCAGGCATCAGAGTTACCAATCTGTTCTTTGAAATAAGTATAATTAATATATTAAATACATTACATGAGATGGAAAGAATAGATAAAAGTATGGAGAATTTCTTCAGGGAACTATATTCTTCTATTTTTAAAAATGTGGACAATTTAGGAAAATACACTATCTAGAAGTAAGAACTCAATGAATGGATTTAAGAGTAGATTGGAGAGAGAAGTATATAGGAAAAGTGAAATGGAAGAGAAGTCAATGAAAATATACAATATTAAGCATATAGAAAAAATTAGAAAAATGGAAATATGTAGAATCATTCAATATACATACATATAATAGGAGTCACAGAAAGAAAATAAGAGAAAATGGGGGGAAATCACTATTTAAATTTTCCACAGCTTGTAAAAGATATCAGCTGAGAGATTCAGGAGAATCTGGGAATCCCAAGTTGAAGACAAACAAAGAAAAGTATACCAAAGTATATCATAAAATCTTCTGAAAACCAAATTTAAGGAGGAAAAAACCTTAATATCTTTATCTTTAAAAACAAATCACCAAGACTTATATCTAACTTCTCAACAGAAATGATGGATGCTAGCAGACAATGAAATAACAGCTTTCAAGTAGAAAGACAATAACTGCCAACTAATAATTTTATACCCAAAAAATCCTTAAAATAAAAATAGTATTAGCCAAAGGAAAAAAAATGAGGGAATTCATCACTGGCAGGCTCACTTCTGTAAATGTAAATGGACCCTCTTCAAGTAGAAAAATGATTCCAAATGGAGCAGGGAAATATAAGAGAAATTGTGAACTTGAGTAAGTATGGGGGCCACAAAATTTTTAAAAGAGAGCTACTGACAGTTAATTTTAACATCATCTATATATCTCACCTGAATTATAATGGAAATGCTGCATACCAAAACTTGTATTGCTGCACCTAATAGAGTGCTTAAAGAAAAATTGCAACAATATAGTTTTTTATATTTTCCATTAAAATTCAGTTCAAAATGGTCCCTAATTTCTAGTTTAATTCCACTATAGTCAGAGAATATTTCTATGTACTAGAATAGAAGGAAGTCTTAAAAGTACTTTATATACAACATAAGCTACAGAAAAAAGAGCAAAAGTAAGGAACATGTAAGAAGTCATAAAGAGCAGAAATAAAAAATATGAATATAAAAGAAAAATCAACAAAGTTAAGAGTTGTACTTTGATAAAATTCATAACATTAATCAACTCACAAAAGTGATCAAGAAAAAAATTCCACCAGTTTTCAAAAATGAAAATGTACAGGTCAAATGAAATATTATGAACACTTTCTCAATAAATTTGGTGATTTGGATGAGATGAGATGGGTTAGTAGCTCAAAAACCTAATAATCTATTAAATTTGTCATAAGAAATAGAAAAGTAAGCAATCAGAAATATATTTTTAAAAATGAATTCTTTAAAAAAATTTTTTAATATTTATTTTTGAGAGAGAGAGTGCTAGTGGGGGACGGACAGAGGGGGGAGAGAGAGAGAGCACACGCGCGTGCAAGCACTAGTGGGGGAGGGGCAGAGAGAGAGAGGGAGGCCAAAGCCAAAGCAGCTCCAAGCTTCAAGCTGTCTGCACAGAGCCTGACACGGGGCTCGAACTCACAAACTGAGGTCATGACCTGAGCTGAAGTCAGAGAATTAACCGACTGAGCCACCGAGGCTCAGTGAAAAGTGAATTCTTTTTTTTTTTTTTCAATTTTTAAATTTCTTTTTATTTATTTATTTTTACAAATAGTTTATTGTCAGGTTGGTTTCCATATAACACCCAGTGCTCATCCCAAGTGCCCTCCTCCATGCCCATCTCCCCCCTCTCCCCAACACCCACCAGTCCTCAGTGTGTTCTCAGCATTCAAGAGTCTCTCATGGTTTGCCTCTCTCCCTCTCCCCCACCATTTCCCCTCTTCTTCTCCCCCATGGTCCTCCGTTAAGTTCCTCCTAATCCTCCTATACGTGCAAACATATGGTATTTGTCCTTCTCTGCCTGACTTATTTCGCTCAGCATAACACCCTCAAGGTCCATCCATGTTGCTACACATGGCCAGATTTCATTGTTTCTCATTGCCGTGTAGTATTCCATCGTATAAGTGAATACTTAATTAAAGTGTTCTCATAGTCAAATTCTTAAGCCAACACAGCTTCACTGGTGAATTCTTCCAAACCTGTAAGAAAGATGTAACAGAAATATCATACAAATTCTTCCAGAGAACAGAAAAAGAGGGAACAATTTCTCTTTTTAGGAGACATCATATCATGGATTATAAAACTGTGAAAGATATAATAAAGAAAAATTATAAACCAAAGTTTTTCATTAACATCGATGCAAAGAATTAACAAAGTCCACCTAGCAGTACATAAATAAAGGGCTATATCAAAACCAAGCAGAGTTAATTTCAGACATAGAAGGATGGTGTCACATTAGAAAATCACTCAATTTATCACATAAACTACAGAAAAACAGCAAGAATTTATAAGCAGATTTAGCCATGTCCCTGAATATGAATTTAATACATATTTCTATATACCAGAAGCAAATGTGAAATGAAACTTAAAATATTATCATTTATAATAACATTTTTAAAATCATAGATCTAGCAACTGATGTAACGAGTTCAAATACGTCTATCGCCAAACTATAAAACATTGAAAGAAATTAAGGAAGATTTAAACAAGCAGAAGGATAGTCCATGTTTATAGATGGAAGACTCTCTATTATTAGAATATTCTACCCAAATGAATCTACAAATTTAATGTAATCCTAATAAAAAAATATGAGCATACTTTTTGTTAAATGAAAATTAGAAATGCAAAGGGCCAAGAATATTCAAAGTATTCTTGGAGAAGAACATAGCTAAAGGATTTACTTTGCCAGATATCAGAATTTATTATGAAATTATTGTAAATAAGACAGTGTGGCTTTGGTAATAGGATAGACAAACTGACCATTAGGATAGAGTCTAGAATTAGACTCACATGTATACTCATTTAAGTATAAAAAAGTGCAGGGTTGTCTGGGTAGCTTAGTCGGTTAAGCATTGACTCTTGATTTTGGCTCAGATTATGATCTTACAGTTTGTGAAATTGAACCCGTATTGGGCTCTGCCTTGATGGTGGGAAGCCTGCTTGGGATTCTCTCTCTCCCTCTCTCTCTCTGCCCTTCCCCTGTATGTGCTCTCTCCCTCGCTCTCAACATAAATAAATAAACTTTAAAAAAGTATAAAAAAGTGCAGCAAAGAATAGTCTTTTCAATAAATAATTCTGAAGCAGTTAGATATCCATATGAAAACTATAAGCTTGACCCTTCCTACTCTATAGAAAATAATAAAATTCAGATGGATTGTATATCTAAATGTAAAAGGCAAACAATAAAGCTTTTAGAAAAAAATATGATGATCAACTTTGTGATCTTGAAGAAGGCAAAGACTTTTAAGCAGAACACAAGAAGAACTTTTTTTAGTACTATTTTCTATTATAGAATTATTATCCCATAGAGTGAATATTTTATTTCCATGAATTAGACACTTATCATATTGGCACATTTTCTTGTCTACTATAAGCTCAAATAATTAGATCTTTTCAATGAAATTTACTTTATCATTGTCACTCCTTTAAAAGTTTAAAAAATTTTTTAAATTAAAAAATATTTTAATGTTTACTTATTTTTGAGAAAGAGAGAGAGAGAGAGAGAGAATGATTGGGGGGAGCAGCAGAGAGAGAGAGAGACTGAGAATCCAAAACAGGCTCCAGGCTTTGAGCTGTCAGCACAGAGCCTGATGTGGGACTCAAACTCATATCATGAAATCATGACCTGAGCCAAAGTCAGATGCTTAATGACTGGGCCACCCAGGCACCCCTAAATTTTTTAATTTTTAGCTGAAATATAGTTGACATACAATACTATATATTCGTTTCAGGTGTACAACACAACAACTTGACAATTCTATACACTACAAAATGCTCACCATGACAAGTATAGCCACTATCCATCAACATACAAAGCTATTATAATATTATTGACTATATTCCCCACACTGTGCTTTTCATCCCATAACCTATTCACCTTATAACTACCTCTTAATCCTCCTTACCCATTTTGCCTAAGTCCCCACCCACATCCCTTCCTGCAACCACTGTTTTGTTCTCTGTATTTATGAGTCTGTTTCTGCTTGTTTGTTCACTGGTTTTGTTTTCTTAGATTTCACATACAAGTGAAATTGTATGGTATATTCTTTCTCTGACTCTTTTCACTTAACATAATACCCTTCAGGTCCACTCATCCATTCATGTTGTTATGAATGGCATTATGGCTGAGTAATATTCCATTGTGTGTGTGTGTGTGTGTGTGTGTGTGTGTGTGTGTGTTTAACATCTGTCAATGTACATTTAGGTTGCTTCCATATCTTGGCTATTGTAAATAATGCTGCAGTAAACACAGGAGTGCATGTATCTGTTTGAATTAGTGTTTTAATTTTCTTGGATTAAATACCCAGAAGTGGAATTATTGCATCATATAATGATTTTTCTATTTTTAATTTTTTGAAGAGCCTCCATATTGGTTTCCTCAGGGGCTGCACCAGTTTACATTCTCACCAACACTACATGAGGGTTCCCTTTTCTTCACATCCTTGCTGATCCTTGTCATTTTTTGTCCTTTTGATACTAGTCAAAATGGCTAGTGAACCAGGTGATCTTAGTAACACTATTCATAATAGGAAAATAGCTGAATTCTCCTCAAGAGCCTGCCAAGAGTAGACTGGATTAATGAATTGTGGTACGTCACAGAACAGAATACTATACAGTATACAGTATAGTAGCCAACTGCTGAGAAGTGTTCACCTCAAGACTTCATTTTGAAGTGTGTGCCTGCTTTTAGAGTATGTTTAATATCATTGAAACACACATTTCAGAAAGAAACAAGAGGCCTGGTCTGCGTAACTCTAGGGAAGGGGACATGCACCTCTCTGTTTGGCCTATGAGAGTCCTGTATTTGTTCCTATAATTTGCCAAGCCTGCATTCACTATTCCCATATGGCTAACCAGTGTTTGAGCAGAGTTTGGCCTCATGTCAGCTGAGACTTGAGAAATGTGTCCCTTTAGTCACAGAGAGACTAAAAGTGATCAATATCTCCAACCAGTTCAGTGGTGTTTACCCAATTGTTTTATTCAATGGGATAGAATTAAGGTATTTTTAATTTGAAACTCTTTTCTTTCTTCCTTTCTTTCTTTCTTTCTTTCTTTTTTTTTTTTTTGATTGGGGAGATAGGGCTGGCAAACATACCCCCAGATGTTTGAAGAAAGCAATGTGGTGTGAGGAGTCTTGCATTAAAAATCTGTCCCTGAGGCCGAAATTGCTATTTTGGTATGCTTTAATGTGGCATCTAACATGCGGTGAGGAAAAAAAAATAGAGGATTGGTTTTCTTCTGTGACAATGAATTAGACACAAAGCCTTGATCATTAAACTTCAATCTGCAGTTAAACCAAGTTTTGTCGTATCTTTTTAAGGGTTAGGAAATTCTACTACCAAATAAAATATTTTTCTTTTACCCACATTACCATACTACTGACAAGTCTTCATCTCAGAACTCTTCATTCAGAAATGTGTAGTTGTTTCCAGAGTATTTCTAATACTGCTAGAACACACATTTCAGAAAGAAATGGAAAGCCCAGTCTGGGTAGCTCGTTGGAGGGCGCAGTGCACCTCTCTAGTAAGAGTTTGGCCTGTGAGAGGCGATGTTCCTGTCATTTGCCAATTCAGCCTTTGCTATTCCCACGTGGCTCACCAGTGTCTGAGCAGCGTTTGGCCTTGCGTCAGCTGGGGACTTGGGTGGTGTGTCCTTTTAATCACAGAGTGACCAAAAGTGATCAGTCTCTCCAGCTATGTTAATGATGTTTTGATGCTAAAAAAAAAAAGTCAGTTTTTAAGAACATTAATCATATTGACTCATTTTTTAAGGCATATTTTTCACAGTCCCTGGCCTAGAATGGATATGTCACTACTGGGCATCAGCAGTCACAGACTTGGCTATTTTAGCAAAGTTGGGAGAAAGTAGTGCTGGTGGCCAAGTGAGTTGCCTGAGTTATTAAGAGTTGGAGTGAGTCCTGATCTAGTCAGGGTTAGATTCCTCCTACTTACCACTGTTCCTGGCAGTGTCCCTCATTGTGGCTGAAAGGGGGCCTCTAGGATTCAGGAATCTGAGACTGTAATGGGAGAGGGGAGGTCCAGGTCCTCCCAGAAAGGAGATGTCTCAGAGTAACCTCATGTGGCCGCCATGTGCCTGGTCCCTGTGCCAGTCTGCACTCAGCTGAAGTACCACTTAATCCTTCCCCTGTCTACATGGAGTTGCTTGGCCTCCATCAGGGAAAGCGCACTCAGGACACTGGAGCTATTTATCATGGTTTCCAAGCAGGTTCATGCTGTCTTCACTTCCCACTTATGTAACTCCCACAGAAGAGGCAGATAGTTTCTCCAAATAGAGGAAGGGGTGGGGAAGGTGATGGAGGAGAAACAGTTGTTATTCCCAGGTAGACTATTATTGGCTGGGAAATGATCACAAGAGGTGAAAAAATTTTAGAGATGGAAAGATCTTAGATATAAAATCATCTCAATCTTCTAGTCTGTATGTGTAGAAGTAAGGACTCAAATAACTGAAGTGGCTTATCCAAGGTCAAAGTGATAGTGTGGTCAGAATTAAGAATTTTTTTCCCAAAGGTTAAGAGTTCTCTCTTTCTATCACTCTCTTCCTATCTATAAGTACAATACATAACATACCTTTGGGTTTCAGTTAAGAAAATTATATCATTCTCAAAATCCCAATAATACTGAAATTATGTAATATTGAGTAAACTATTTTTCCTTTGCTTATTTGTTAGGTCCAAAGATTGCTTCCTCTTGGCTACAGCAAATCCATCATTTGTGAATTTCTCCATCTTAAGAATTAAGGATTTTTTTTTCTTCCCTGTATTTGCCTGGCTGAATCCTCAATCAAAAACAAACAAGCTGTTAATCAGTGAAAAAAAAGGAGAGAGAAAAATCTTCAGAAATTATGTTTAGCCCCATCTGGCCTTAGAAAAACATGGGAATTGGTGATCAAGTACATTCAGCAGGATGGCTGCCTTTCAAGGGAAACAATATCTGGATATTTCTATGTCTAGACCACAGAGGAAAAATGCTTCTTTGGTAATTAACCCATTCAAAGCAGAACAGGCCCACATGCTCTGAGAAACATAGGGAAGAGTTGGAGGGATATATTCACTGAAAATTCAGCCCACTGATGTGAAAGTTTGCTCCCTAGTCTGTATTTCAGCGTTTTGGATCCAGAGTTTATATAGAGTAAAGAATGAATAAGGAATGATACGAAAAATTTTTTTTCTTAACCAGTCAATGGTATTTTTCACTTTACTGTTCCCAGTTCACTCCCTATTTGCATGCCACTGCTAAAGATCTTATGAGAAACCTCCATTGTCCTGGCATATAAAGCAGGGACCCTACAACTTTTGGCCTTAAGGACACTTTCACTGAGAATTTAAAGATAAGGTTACTTAGCTAAGTGGGTTGCCTGAGTTCTGGAGGGGAAATTTATATGAACCCTGGTAGGATTATAATCTTGACTGGATGTAATAAGCTCAGTGTTTGAATTCTGCTTTATCATTTGCAAAGGCTGGATACGAGTTGATGTGCATCATTACCCAACTATGTAATTTATTTTTTAAGAATACCTTTCAGGTACAGGCCACAGAATAGCCCATGAGGTCTATTGCAATGAGGTCTTTTGAACTTTTTTGTGTGCCTATTACACATTAATAATCATAGAAAGTGAAAGAATTCCTTTTACATTTGTTTCCTCAGTACAATCTTGCATATTCTTTCCATAAACATTTATTAATGTAAGGTCCTGCATGCTTACAGAGTTGTTTAAAATCATAATGCTCTGAAAAGATAAACACACAAAGCCTACTTTTAAAATGTAGTCTAGGGGTGCCTGGGTGGCTCAGTCGGTTGAGCGTCCGACTTCAGGTCAGGTCATGATCTCACGGTTGATGGGTTTGAGCCCCACATTGGGCTCTGGGCTGACAGCTCAGAGCCTGGAGCCTGCTTCTGACTTTATATCTCCCTCTCTCTCTGACCGTCCCCCGCTCAAGCTCTGTCTCTCTCTGTCTCAAAAATAAAGGAAAAATGTAAATTAAAAAAAATAAAATAAAATGTAGTCTATATGGGGAAACAAAATAAACACAAAAACAAATGTATAATTTATAATTAATTATAATTAATATCCTATAAATGACATAGCAGTGCTGAAAAATATGCAATAGAAGCATTGGCCAGTATGTGTTGAAGATAGTTGAAAAGGATTTTTACAAATCCTTTCAGTTAAATGATGAAATAATGGTACACACAATGTTTCAACAACATTTATTACAAAAGTAGTAAAAAATGAAATAAAATCACTGAAACTAATCTCCTAGTTACATTTTTTTTTTCATTTTCTTCTAAGCCTTTTCCATATTCAAGCATAATTTTAGGAATCTCCAGGAGAGCATGAGTTCATCCATGATGAAACCTTTGCCTTTCCAGCCTCCTCCCCACCTGTGTCTTCCCTCTTGCCTACCTCCTGTGAAAGGCCCCCCTTTCTCTATGATATAGCTCTCCACTCTGGACCCTTTCACCTTTACCTGGAGTCCTCTTTTTCTGCACCATCCCCCTATCTCCTCTTCTTTCACCTGTCAAACTCCTGTTCACACTTTTTTTTTTTAAATATTTTTATTTATTTCTAGGAGAGAGAGAGAGAGAGAGAGTGAGCTGGGGAGGGTCAGAGAGAGAGGGAGACACAGAATCTGAAACAGGCTCCAAGCTCAGAGCTGGCAGTCAGCACAGAGCCCGAAGCGGGGCTCGAACCCACGAACCGCGAGATCATGACCCAAAGGAAAGTCGGACGCTTAACCGACTAAGCCACCCAGGCGCCCCATCCTGTTCACACTTTTAAGCCTTGGCATTGCATCTTCCAAGAACTCTTCCTGAAATTTCCATAACTTCTTCCCTTTCCTGTTTCTCTTTTTCTTAGTCTCCCCTCCTCTCTCTTCCCACAGATTGTCTTAGATGCTCTTCCTTGGTAAACTTATAAGAATCCTGACAATTTTTATTTGTGTATTGACTAAATTAGATATTAATGATCTATTTCTATGTCTGTCCCTCCAAATAAGAGGTAAGCACTTTGAGAGCATGAATCATCTTTTGATGTAATATTTTTTAATGCCTGTGTCTGTGTCTGCCAAATAGAAAGGGTTCCATAAAGTTTGTTGAATGAACCAACAACAAACTTCACCTATAGTGCTGAATGAAAAATACAAACTCAGCACTCAAGGAGTTTATCATATAATAGAGAAACAGACAATACATACACAATTAGAAATTACGCTAATTCAATGAAGGAAATAAAAAATTCTAAGATAGAGAATAGCAGAGCAGATGTGCCCTACATGGGTGATTATAAATGTTAGGTTTTAGTTACAAACAGTTACTGTGTCATATGATGATTGTACATTTAACTTTGTAATAAACTCCCAAACTGTTTTTCATTCTGAACTGTTTTGCATTTCTAACAACAAGATATGAAATTTCCAGGTGCCTTAAGTCCTTGACAGCACTTGACATTGTCTAATTGAAAAAAAAAAATTAAGCCATTGTAAAAAATGTGCATTGGTATCTCATTGTGGTTGGGGTTACCCATATGACTATGAGTATAGTTTCATGTACTTATTGCCATAAGTTTACCTTCCTTGGTTCTGTCTCTTTTGTCCATTTTTTTATTGGATTATATTCTTAATTTTTTTTTGAGTCTTTTTATAATTTCGACAGAAGTTCTTCATTAGATATGTGATTTACAAATATTTTCTCTCAATCTATAGATAGCTATTTTATTCTCCTAACTGTCCTTTAAGGGGAAGTTTGTAATTTCAGTGATATTTATCCTGCATATAAAATTCTTTGTTGATGGTTTTTCTCTTTGGTGTTTTAAAGATGTCACTCCATTGTTTCTGGCTTTCATAGTTTTTAAATGAGAAGTCTACTGTAATTTTGTTGGGATTCTTTATGTAATGTGTCTTTTTCTCTGACTTCCTCCAAGGTTTCCTCTGATTTTCAGCCAAAATAATGCCATATCCTTTCTTTTAAAAAATTCTTTGTGTGTTTTTAAGCTTCTTAAATACGTAGCTTGGTAATAGTAATTTTGGGAAAATTTCAGAAAAATCTAAATATTTCTTTTTCTTTGTTGTCTTCTGTTTCTGACATTTCAGTTATACTTGTTTAGACTTTTGGTTTGTACCACATCTCTGGGATGTTCTGGCCTTTTCTTTTTTCTTTTTAAATTCTCTCTTTTTGATCTTTGTGCTTTAGTTTGCATAATTTTTATTGATTTACCTTCATGATCATTGATTCTTTCCTGAGTTGTGTCAGCTTGACTGACAAACCTTTTAAAGGCATCCTTATAATCATGATTCAGATTTGTTTTTAAGTTTATTACTTATTTTGAGAAAGAGAGGCAGAGAAGGAGAGAGAAGGAGAGAGAGAGACAGAGAGAATCTCAAGCAGGCTCTACCACCAGTGTGAAACCTGACAAGGGGCTTGAATTCACAAACTGTGAGAGCATATTCTGAGACAAAACTAAGAGTCGGACCCTTAACTAACTGAGCCACCCAGGCACTCCCCTGATTCAGATTTTTAATTAGCTGGTGTATTGAATGTAGTAATGCTTTTTCTATTAATATTTATTAAAAACGAGATTGTACTAATCTTGTACTTTTCTTGTATTGTCCTGTTTGAGGTTTGTTATTAAGCTTTTCCTAGCCTCACAAAATAAATTGGCTAGTTTTCTCTCATTTAAAGAGGCAGTTGGTATTATATAGACATTACTTGTGCCTTGTAGTTTTTCTAAATCTTTCTTGTAAAGTTATCTTGTCCTGGTGTTACTCTGGGGAAGACTTTTTTTAAAAGTGAAATTCACGTAACATACAATTAACCATTTTAAAGTACTGTTCAGTGTCATTTATGGTACAATTCAGTAGTATTTAGTATATTCACACATTTGTACAACTACTAGCTCTTTTTAGTTCCCAAATGTTTTCATTACTTCATAAAAACATTTCATATCCATTAAGTAATCTCTCTCCACTCCCTTCTCTCCACATCTTCTGATAACCTCTTAAATGTACCTTCTGTCTTGATTGATTTGCCTATTCCAGATATATCATATAAAGAGAACCATGTAATACGTGACTTTTGTGTCTGACTTCTCCCACTTAGCATAATGTTATTGAGGTTGATCCAACTTGTAGCATGTAAGAGTTCTTCATTCCGTTGTATGGCTGAATCACATTCCATTATTTGTATATACCATATTTTGTTTAGCCATTTGTCTATTGATAGACATTTGCGTTGTTTCTGCCTTTTGTCTCTTATGAATAGCACTGCTACAAAATTTTGTGTACAAGTTTCTGTGTGGACATGCTTTTATTTCTCTTGAAATGAAATATACTTAGAAGGGAAATTATTGGGACATATGGTAATTATATATTAACATTTTTGAGGGATAGCCAAAGAATTTTCCACGGCAGCTGCGCCATTATACATTCTCACCAGCAATACATGAGGGTTCCAATTTTTCCACGTCATTGCCAATACTTGTTATTTTCCATTTTCTTGATTAAACCTATACTAGTGGGTGTGAAGTGGTATCTCATTACAGTTTTGATTTGCATTTCCTTAATGATAGATGATGCTGAATACCTTTTCATGTACGTTTTGGCCATTTACATATCTTTAGGGAAATATCTATTCAAGTCCTTTGGTCATTCAAAATTGTGTTACTTGTCTTTTTGTTGTTGAGTTCTAAGAATTCTTTATAGAATCCGAATATTAAACCATTATTAGATACATAAGTTACAGATTTTTCTCTCATTCTGTAAGTTATAGAAAAGACTTTTGATTAATGATTAACAGCTAGTTTTCTTTAGTGGTGTAAGTATTTTCAAGTTGTATGTTCTTAAGTTTGTTTTTTTCTACAAGAATGATTTTTTTTCAATTTAATTAAATTTTTAAAATATAATTGGATAAAATTTATATGTTCTCTGATGATAATTTTAACATTTGCTCTATTTCAATGACCCCTTGCTGTTTTTAATATTTTTTATTTGTATATTTTTTGAGTAACACTTTCTTGGTCTTATAAATCTTCTCTTTTGTGTCTTTGTTTTTCACTGCATTATTCTCTTTTCTTACATTTTTTTCTTTCCTTCCACTTTCTTTAAGTACTTTGTTTTTCTTCCACTCTCTTGATTACTTAAATTATTATTTTCAAATAACCTTATATTAAAGATGTTTCAAGGCTTAAAGTTTTAATGTACTGCTTTAGCAACATGCTGAATTTTTTATATGTAGTGCTTTTATTGTCCCAGTCAACATATTTTGTCATTTTCGATGTGATTTCCCCTTAAGCTGGTAAGTTACTTGGGACTGCAGTTCTTAGCACACAAATGCATGGATTTAAAAATTACCATTTTGTTCTGGTTTGTTTGTCTTCTGTTGATTACTATTCTTTTAATTGGCTTTATAGAATGTAGTCTAAATAACATTGATTCTTTGTTAGTTGTTAAAACTTTTTTGTGACTTAGCACATAGTCAATTTTAGAAAACAGTCAATGTTGAAAAGACTACACATTCTCTGTTGATTAGATGCAGAGTTTATAGGTGATCAGTTAGATGAAATATATTTTCTTATACAAAAATTCTGTAACTTGGGGCAACTGGGTGGCTCAGTTGATTAAACATCTGACTCTTGATTTCAGCTCAGGTCATGATCTCATGGTTCATAAGTTTGAGCCCCATGTGGGGCTCTGCACTATGCAGAATTTGCTTGAAATTCTTTCCCTCTCCCTGTCTCCCTCCACCTTTCTCCCTCTCCTTCTCCCTGTCTCTCTGCCCCTCCCTGTGCACAATGCCCACTCTCTTTCTCTTAAAATAAATTTAAAACTGTAACTTTTCTACTTTTTATATACTTGATATATCAACTTTTGACAAAATTGTTTAAAAATAACTCAATGATTTTAGATTTGCAAAATTCACCTTTAGTTCTGACACTGCTACATAAAATTTTAGGCTATATATTTAGGTTAATAGTTATGGTATTATAATCATAGTTATTATGATTATATGTGATCATAATATATTTATGATTATTATATTATATTCATAATATATTAATTATATTAAATATAAAATATATTTATGACTATTATATTATATAATATTCATAATATATTAAATTATATAATATGTCAAACGTGATTTTATATTAATTATTAATTATGATTATTATGTATTCTTGTTAGATTATGTTTTTAATTATATAGTATTTCCTTTAATTTTTAGTAGTGTTTGTGTCTTTAATTTCATTTTATTAGACATTAAGTTATTATACCAGCTTTATCTTGGTCAATAAATATTTGGAGTATCTTTCTTCATACATTTATTTTCTGTATGGCTTTATTATGTGTCACTTTTAGCTGCATATAGCTATGTGTGTGTGTGTGTGTGTGTGTGTGTGTATTCAGATACCAATCTGGTCATCTCTGTATTTTATTAGATGAAATTAGCCTGTTTACATTTATTATTCTGATATTTTAGACTAATTTCTTCCACCTTATTTTGTTTTCAATTATGTTTAAAAGTTGTGATATTTGTCTCTCTGTTTACCTTTTTCTGCTTCTTTGCTAAGTCTTTCCCTGATATCTAATGTACTGATAACTTTTAAGAAACTCTTTCTTTTTCCTGCTTTTTAAATTTTCAAATAATGTATTTCTAGTCTTTAATGGGTAGCCTTACATTTTAAACTTTCATATTTAGCTAGGAAGTTTTCTAATAAATCTAGTTACTCAACATTTATATTCTTCCTTAACATGACAAGCTTTATTTGTCCTTTAGCTATGTACTATACTATACACTAGATCTTACTATTTTTCTTTTTAAAAATTTTTTGAATGTTTTTATTTATTTGTGTGTGTGTGTGTGTGAGAGAGAGAGAGACAGCGTGATGGGGGAGGGTCAGAGAGAGAGGGAAATACAGAATCTGATGCAGGATCCAGGCTCTGAGCTGTCAGGCCAGAGCCTGATGCAGGGCTCGATCCCACAAACTGTGAGATCATGACCTGAGCCGAAGTCAGACACTTAACCGACTGAGCCACCCCGGCACCCCTTCTTACTATTTTTCTTTAGGGTGGAGGTTTTAACTTAATTTTAAACAAAAAATATATTAGTTTTATAGTTATTAATTTATTAAATGTATCAGTATATTTCATTACTATCTGTGTTCCCCAATGTTCAGTTTAACTTTTGCTTTCCTTGTGTGTTTTCTTAATGCTTAATATTTATCTTATTGATTAATCATATCCTAATGTGATACCCAAGTTTGGTAATGATTGTAAAGGAGATAGGAATAAAGATTCTTAATTTTTGTATTTCTAAAGCTGTCTTTATTTTGTCTTCTCAGTTAAAGGCACAACTGAAGTCTACTGTCAACCTCCATTATATGCCAGCCTCTAAAGTTATTTGTCACAGATTTTAGCAACTTTCAATATTTTTAAAGTCTCCTTATCTTCCTGTTGTACATTCTAAATAAATTCATCAGTATATTATACAATTTTATTAATTCTCTCTTTGATTGTGTTCAGTATAAAATTCACTCCATTTATTGAGATTAGAACATTTTTTTTCATTTTTAAAAAGATATCTAATTCATCCTTTTCCAGAGTCATGCATTTTGGTCAGACTGTTAATAATAATTGTTGTCTCCAGAATGAATTCACAATGAATTTTTTGCTTATCTTTCTTTTTCACTAATAAACTTCATGTGTTTTGCAACTTTTTTTGGCAAACCCTTTTTTAATAAGAGTCTTTTCTTTTCTAATAGTTGTTTGCAATTTTTTCCACCTGGATTCCTGAACCCTCTTTCTGAAGTATGTCTTATAAGGACATTTTGGCATTATTTTTTTTTGTGGTTAAGGCTGCAATATAATTTGCAGTCTTGTTGTTGTGACTCTGACAACAGCAATCCATAGATGCAATTCTGTTTAGGATACAGCCTTAAGTTGCTACTGAACAACATTATTTTCAGCCTGTTCTTACAGAGCAGCCCATCCATAGTCCTTGGCAAAAGTAGTAAACCTGACTCAGGTCCCCTATAATTTTGTGTGGAACACATTTTGTTCCTGTGCCCTGTAGAGCCAAATGCCTCATTCCCAATGCCTGCTTCCAATTACATTGTATCCAATAGAGCTTTGGCTCAAACTCTCCTCAGTGCTTTGCAGGTAGGTAGGTTCTATTTCTGATCAGTAGAGATGTTTATTTTTATTTTGTGTGTATGTATACATATACATACATAATTTTAAAAATATGTATATATATATACATGTGTGTATATATATATACGTGTGTATATAGACACATATATACATGTGATATATATTTTTCAAATACATTAAATAAATACATTTTGAAAAAATCTAATGTACTTGGAGTAAAATAATTTTACATATTATTAGTTTACATCTAAAGTTGAATGTAATATGTTACATGTTATCATTAATTTGGTTTAAGTTTAAACATATAGAAAAAAAAACCATAACTTGACTCCTGTATGTTATATTTCTCTTTCAATTTTTCAAAGTAGGTATTATATATAAGGCTAGTGTTTTTTTAATTATGGCTTCTGGTTGATTTTTCCTCCCTGGCTATAACAGCAGCCAATATTATAAGTTTTGTGTGTTCATCCAGTTTACATATATATGCATTCATAATAAAATATAGTGTTGTTCTCTATTTTTTAATGTACTTTTATATGGTACCATACCCTGCTGATTTGCTTCTTGCCTTTTCACCTTAATTTTGTTTAAAATAGTCATCCTGACCGATTATTTTAAATTTATTATTCTATTTCAAGATATGAACATAATTTCTTTTTCTTTAAGGTAGATTAGGTTTGTTTTAAAATTTGTATTATTACAACACTGTTACAATTAATATTCTTGCACTTGTCTCCTTTTGTGGGTATTTTCAGCTTCTCTAGGGAATATCTTGAATATCTGGATTGTAGAGCATAGCACTTGTAATTCCCTGATGAGCTCCAAAGTTATAATGAATAGTGCCAATGCAATTGAGAAAAAAAATAGTTTTTGTTTGCATTTCTCTAATTGTAATAGAAATTAGCATTTTTCAAATATTAACTTTCCATTTGAATTTCCTCTTCTGTGAATTTCCCATTGATATTATGACCAATTTCTTTTGGATTCTTTGCTTTGCTTTATTCATGTCTCTGTGTGTATGTATGGAAGATAATATATATAATATAATACAATATAATATTATATATATTACACATACATACCATTGAACCTTGAATAACATGGGTTTAGACTGTGTGGGCCCCATTATACACAGTATTTTAAAGTACAGTACTGTAAATGTATTTTCTCTTCCTTATGATTTATTAATAACATTTTCTTTTCTCCAGCTTATTTTATTGTAAAAATATGGTAAGTTATATGAATAAAACACAAAATACAAGTTAATAGACTATATTATGGGTAAGGCTTCTTTCTAGTCAAGAGTAAACTATTAATAATTAAATTTGGGGGGAACCAAAAGTTACATGCAGATTTTCAGCTGCACAAGGTGTTGGCACTCCCAATCCCATTTGCTCAAGGGCCAGCTGTACATATGTATATATACAATTATACATAATAATATATAGTATAATTATATAGGCACATATAATATGTAGCATTATATTTTCCCCCAACTATTCCTAAAATTAATTTTTTCTTAGATATCTTGCAAATGTATCTGAAATAAGAAGAAAGGAAGAAAGGAAGGGCTTAATAGTGCCAAGTGCATTTATTTAATTTGTGTTTACTCACTACCTTGTTCCAGAAAGAATTTACAGTAGCAAAGAGTCAACTATAAGTATGGCTAAAGAAGATAGTAAAAAGGAAGTAATAAATTAAGAAACCACAGTTTACATAGACAAAGTGGCAGGTAAAATTTATGATTTTAAGGGATAGGAAGTTTATAAAATAAAAATATATGTATCTTATAAAACCCCTGGAAAGAATATTTTCACAAAAAATACTGTCTTTTACCCAAAGAATGCAAAATAATACTAATTCAAAGGGATACATGCACCCTGTTGTTTATACTCTCACTATCTATAATAATCAAATTATGGAAAGAGCCCAAATGTCCATAGACTGATGAATGGATAAAGAGGATGTAGGGCGTGTGTGTGTGTGTGTGTGTGTGTGTGTGTGTGTGTGTGTGAATGAATGGAATATTACTTAGCCATCAAAAACAATAAAGCCTTGTCATTTGCAATGACATGGATAGAGCTAAAGTTTACTATTCTAAGTGAAATAAGTTAGGGAAAGACAAATACCATATGATTTCACTCATATGCATAATTTAAGAAACAAGACAAATGATCGTAGGGGAAAAAGAGAGACAAACCAAGAAACAGACTCAACTATAGAGGGGTGATGGGTGGTAGGAATGGGTTAAATAGTTGATGGGGAATAAGGAGGGCACTTGTGATGAGCACCAGGTGTTGTATGTAACACTAAATTGTATACCTGAAACTATTATTGCTACTTTATATTAACTAACTGGAATTTAATAAAAGCTAAAAAACAAAAACAAAAAAAACAAAATTGGTGCATTTTAAAATTAAAAAATCAATAAAGTACTTCAGAATAAATTTAACAAAGGAAGTGAAAGAGCTGTGCAATAAAAAATTTAGGATTTTACTGAAAAAAATTAGAAAGACACACACACAAAAAGAAGGATATTTGTGATCATGGATTGGAGGAATTAATATGTTAGAATGTCTATACTACCCAAAGACATCCAGAGACTCAACACAGTTTCTACCAAAATACCAAAGGCATCTTCACAGAAATGGAAAATACGACACTAAAATTTGTGCAGAATCATAAAAGACACTGAATAGCCAAAGCAATCCTGAGTAAAAAGAACAAAGCTGGAGGTATTATCATTCCTGATTTCAAACTATGCTACAAAACCATAGTAGTGGCACAAAATAGATGGTATTGGCACAAAAATAGATACATAGACCGATGAAACCAGAATAGAGAACCCAGAATTAAATTCCAGCATATACAGTCAACTAATATTTGACAAGAAAGCCAAGGACACCCAAAGGGGAAAGGATAGTCTCTTCAACAAATGGTACTGGAAAAACTGAAGAAACACATGGAGAATAATGAAATTAGACCTCTATTTTCCACCACTCACAAAAATTAACTTGAAATGGATCACAGACTTAAACAAGGGCCCTGATACCACAAAACTCCTAGAAGAAAATATAGGGAGGAAACTCCTCAACATTGGTCTTGGCCAGGATTTATTTTTTTACATGATAGCAAAAGCACAAACAAAAGCAAAATTAACATATAGGACTACATCAAGCTCAAAAGCTTCCACACACTAAAAGAACAAAATGAAAAAACCTACATAATGGGAAAAATTTTTGTAAACCATGTATCACATAAGGGGTTAATATCCAAAATAATATAAGGAACACACACAACTTAAAAACAAAAATACCCCCAATGTGACTAAAAACTGGGCAGATCAACTAAGCAGGCATTTTTCCAAAAAGGATATCAAAATGGCCAACAGATCCATGCATGAAAAGATGCTCCATATCACTAATCATCAGGGAATTGCAAATCAAAACAAAAATGAGATATTCCCTCACACTTATTAGAAAGGCTACACTTAAGAAAATGAAACAAGGTGTTGGCAAGGATGTGGTGAAAAGAAAGCCCTATACACCATTGGTGCAAATATAAATTTGTCTAACAACGATATAACACAATATGGAGATTTCTCAAAAGATTAAAAATAGATCTACTCTACAATCCAAAATTCCACTATTGGATATATACCCAAAGGAAAGGAAAATACTATCTTGAAGTGATATATAGCCATCTCATGTTTATTGCAGCATTATTCCCAATAGCCAAGATATGGAAACAACTTAAATGCCTATGGACAGATGAATGGAGAAAAAAAGAATCTTTGTTATTTTAAATAACTAAGCCAGTATAATCCAGGGGCAAGGGCTTTTCCATCTTTTGTGGGGGTAGGGACACTGATGCTGTCCCCCTTATTTACTCAGTTGATTTCCTCTGTGCTTCTCCCTCGTTCCTTAATTTTAGCTCTTCTTTGCAGCAAAACTTCTTGAAAGATACCTTTATTTATACAGAAATGGAAGGAAATTTTCCAAACTCATTCTACCAGCCCAGCACTACCTTGATTCCAAAACCAGATAAAGACCTCACTAAAAAGGAGATTTATAGACCAATACTTCTGGTGAACATGGATGCAAAAATTGTCAACAAGATACTAACAAACCAAATCCAACAATTCATTAAAAGAATTATTCACCATGAGCAAACGGGATTTATTTCTGAGCTTCAGGAGTGGTTTAGTATCCACGAATCAATCAACATGATACACCACATTAGTAAAAGAAAGGATAAGAACCAAATGATCCTCTTCATAGATGCAGAAAAAGCATTTAATAAAATACAGCATCTTTTCTTGATAAAAACCTTAGGGCTAGAAGGAACATACCTCAACATCATAAAGGCCATAAATGAAAAGACCCACAGCTAATATCATCCTCAAAGGAGAAAAATGGAGAGCTTTCCCCCTAAGGTCAGGAATACGACAGGGATGTCCAGTCACCAGTGTTGTTCAGCATAGTACTGGAAGTCCTAGCCTCAGCAATCAGACAACAAAAAGAAATAGAAAGCATCCAAACTGGCAAGGAAAAGGTGAAACTTTCACTCTCCGGAGACGACATGATACTTGCTATGGAAAATCTGAAACCCTCCACCAAAAAATCCTGTTAGACCTGATACATGAATTCAGCAGAGTCACAGGATATAAAAATCAATGTACAGAAATTACTTGCATTTCTATACACCAATAATGAAGCAGCAGAAAGAGAAATCAAGGACTTGATCTCATTTACAATTGTACCAAAAAATCATAAGATAACTAAGAATAAATCTAAATAAGAGGTAAATAAGTACTCTGAAAACTATAGAATACTCATGGAAGAAACTGAAGAAGACACAAAGAAGTGGAAAAACAGGGGCACCTGGGTGGCTCAGTCAGTTAAGTATCCGACTCCGGCTCAGATCATGATCTCACAGTTCGTGGGTTCGAGCCCCACGTTGGGCTCTGTGCTGACATCCAGCTCAGAGCCTGGAGCCTGTTTCAGATTCTGTGTCTCTCTCTCTCTGACCCTCCCCTGCTCACACTGTCTCTTTCTCTCTCTCAGAAATAAATAAAACATTAAAACATTAAAAATTAAAAAAAAAGAAATGGAAAAACATTCCATGCTCATAGATCAGAAGAACAAACATTGTTAAAATGGCGATACTCCCCAAAGCAATCTACATATTCAATGCAATCCTTATCAAAATAACACCAGCATTCTTCACAGAGCTAGAACAAAGAATTCTAAACTTTGTATGGAACCTGAAAAGACCTTGAATAGCCAAAGCCATGTTGAAAATGCAGAGCAAAGCAGGAAGCATCACAATTCTGGATTGCAAGCTGCATTACAAAGCTGTAATTATCAAGACAGTATGGTACTCGCACAAACACAGACACATAGACCAGTGGAACAGAACAGAGAACCCAGAAATGGACCCATAGCTATATGCTAACTCATTTTTGACACAACAGGAAAGAATGTGCAATGGAAAAAGAGTCTCTTCAAAAAAATGATGTTGGGAAACTTGATAGTGACATACAGAAGAATGAAAGTGGTCCAGTTTCTTACAACATACACAAAGATAAATGAATGAAAGACCTAAATATGACACAGGAAACCATCAAAATCCTAGCAGAGATCACAAGCAACAAGAAGATCTAGCAACAAGAAGATCTTGGCTGTAGCAACTTCTTACTAGACACATTGCCAGAGGCAAGGGAAACAAAAGTAAAAATGAACTACTGAGACCTCTTCAAGATTAAAAGCTTCTGCACAGTGAAGGAAATAGTCCACAAAACTAAAATACAACTAATGGAATGGGAGAAGATACTTGCAAATAGCATATAAGATAAAGGGTTAGTATCCAAAATTTATAAAGAACTTATCAAACTCAACACTCCAAAAACAAAGAATCCAGTGAAGAATTGTGCAAAAGACATGAACAGACACTTTACCAAAGAAGACATCCAGATGGCTGACACATGAAAAGATGCTCAACATCACTCATCATCAGGGAAATACAAATCAAAACCACAATGAGATACCATCTTACACCTATCAGAATGTGCTAAAATTAATAGCACAGGAAAGAACAGATGTTTGCTAGGATTCAGAGAAAGGGGAAGGATTCCACCCTTTTGCACTATTGGTGGGAATGCAGCCACTGTGGAAAACAGTATGGAGTTTCTTCAAGAAATTAAAAATAATTATACCTTACAACCCAGTAATTGCACTACAAGGTATTTATCTAAAGGATTCAAAAATAGTGATTTGAAGGTTCACATGCATCCCAATGTTTATAGCAGCACTATCAACAATAGCCAAATTATGGAAAGGGCCCCAATGTTCATTCACTGATGAATGGATAAAGAAGACGTGGAATAAATATATACAATGGAATATTACTCGGTGATAAAAAAAAAAGTGAAATCTTACCTTTTGCAACAATGTATCATGCTAAGCAAAATAAGTCAGTCAAAGATAAATATGATTTCACTCGTGAAATTTAAAAAACAAAAAGATGAAATAGGGGAAAGTAAGGAAAAATAAGATAGAAACACAGGGAGGCAAACCATATCAGACTCTTAAATAGAACAAACAGAGTTGTTGGGAGAGGGGATGGGCTAAATGAGTGATGGGTACTAAGGAGAGCACTTGCTGGGATGAGCACTAGGTTTTATATGTAAGTGATAAACCGCCAAATTTTATTCCTGAAACCATTATTATTCTTTGTGTTAACTAACTTGGATTTAAATTTCATATGGTCAAATATTAAAGTATACTACAAAGGTATAAAAAAAGATTCCTGTATTTTTAGACTCTTCACCTCTCATTGTCTTAAACTCATTCCAGTCAAGCTGTCACTGTCCTCAATCCTCTAAAATTACTCTTACTAATGTCACCAATAATCCCCACATTACTAAAAGCATAGTCAACTTGCATTTCTCATTTTATGTGACCTATCACAGTTATCATTCTATTTTTCTTTAAAAAAGATTTTCCTTAACTTGACTTCCAGTTCCCACCATACTTTTTTAATTTTTTTTTTTTTTGTCTTATTGGCTGTTCTTTCTTAGTCATGAGTCAGCCTCTCCTTATCATTCCAATTTCTTAATGCTGGAATACTTGAATGTCTGTTTTCTTCTTCATGTATGTTGACTTCTGATGCATTCTCATTTGATCCCATGTCTTTAAATACCACCTACAGGCTGAAGACTTCTAAATTTATATTTCTAGACCAAGCTTCACTCTAGAATTCCAAACTCATATACACAACTACCTACCTGCTGTTGCTATTTGGATGGCTAGTGGACATCTCCTGCTCAACATGTCTAAAGCAAAACTCTTGGTTTTTGCACCATATCTATTCTATTTGCAGCTTCCCCCATTTTGATTGATAGCATCTTTCAAAGTGCTTAGACTAGAGCTTGAGTCCTTGAGCCCCCTTCTCTCATACTCAGTAGACATCAGAAAATCCTACTGGGATAAGCCTCAAAATGTATATAAAATAACTACTTCTTACTACTTCCTTTTCTATTGTTAGAGACTGAACTATTATCATTTCTCCTCTGAATATTTATAGTGGCTTCCAAACCAGTTTCCCTACTTCTATCTTTGTCTCTTTGCAATTCTTTACCAAAGCTGAATTCAAGGTCATCCTTTGAAAGCATGATGGCACTTTTTTGCTCAAAATCTAATCATGGATTTCTGTTTCCCTCAAACAAACTAAAAGTCTTTGAAAGTCCTACAAAGTGTCTACATGATCTGACCTCCCCATTACTTCTCTGACCTCATCTTCTACTATCTTTGCCACTGGTCCCTCTGCTGTAACCATACTGACCCTCTTGAGGGAAGTCCTCAAGAAAGGGGAATCCTCTTACATTGTTGTGGGAATGGCAACTGGTGCAGCCACTCTGGAAAACAGTATGGGGCTTCCTCATAAAGTTAAAAATAGAAGTATGCTATGACCCAGCAATTGCATTATTCGGTATTTATCCAAAGGATACAAAAATACTAATTCAAAGGGGCACATGCACCGCAAAGTTTATAACAGCATTGTCAATAATAGTCAAATTATGCAAAGAGCTCAAATGTCCATTGACTGATGAATCAATAAAGAAGATGTGGAATAAATATATACAATGGAATTTTACTCAGCCATCAAAAAATGAAATCTTGCCATTTGCAACAACATGAATGGTGCTAGAGTGTATGATGCTAAGCAGAATAAGACAGTCAGAGAAAGACAAACATCATGTGATTTGACTCATATGTGGAATGTAAGAAAGAAAATGATGAACATAGGGGAAGGGAAAGAAAAATAAGATAAATACAGAAAGGGAGGCAACCACAAGGGACTCTTATATACAGAGAACAAGCTGAGGGTTGTTGGAGGGAGGTGGGTGAGGAGAATGGGATAAATGGGTGATGGGTATTAAGGAGGGCACTTGTTGGGATGAACATTTGGTGTTATATGTAAGTGATGAATCCCTGAATTCTACCCCTGAAACTAATACTACACCATATGTTAACTAAATAGATTTTAAAGAAAATCTTGAAAGAAACAAAAAAAAGTTAAGAATAGAACTACCCTACAATTCAGCAATTGCACTGCTAAGTACCCAAAGAATAAAAAAAATACTAATTCAAAAGGATGATGCACTCTGATGTTTATAGCAGCATTATTTACAATATCCAAATTATGGAAACATCCCAAGTGAAAATCATTGTATTTTATAACCAAAAAGCCTCTCCATGGACTGTCTTTTAAAATTAAATATGTAAGTCACTGAGGCAAGGTCAGTTGTGACTGTTCTGTCCATTGTCTCAATTCTAGCTGTTTTGGAGCTTGATTAAAAAGCTAGTAGTAGATTTGTGTTCAGAGAATAAAACACTCTTTTGTTTCCCAAGAATGTTAGGCTGAGGTAATCCACCACATTTATAGAACCCTCCTCAAGGAAAAACTGACAGGTTTTCCACTAAGAAATAATTGCTTTTGGAATGATAAGAAGGGAAGTTACTCTACATAAGTGTGTCTGTCTGGACTGGCTATAATTTTTGTTTTTAGTTTGCTTTTTTAGGTAAGATGAGATAAATCATATTCTGACATTTTAACTTTGTTCAGCAATAGTGTGATTTTCTGGTATACTAAGTCTAACTTAAGTGTTAAAATAAATTGGAGCCAAGCTTTACATTCAGACAGAGTCATAAAACTACCATATTTGAAAATGAGATAGTTGCCTAACAGTTTGAAAGGAATGATTATTGATTTCAATGTCTATTGTTTCCTATAGGACAGCATTTATATTAATTCCACATTCCAGAAAAAGATACTAGATAAGTCTAATATGAACACTTAATACTTTACACATTTACTGAGTATGGTAACAACCAATTTTCATTTCCTGAGGTTATGTACAGACTGCATACATTATTATCATCATGTCAGGAAACAATAAATTTAAGCCAGTTCCCATGATTCACTTTGAATCATTTCTCTTTGACATTGGGTCTACCTAATCAAAATCTGCTTCTGATCCCAATTCTCCTTGAGTTGTTTATTTGATTCAGGAAATATATCTTCCTTTCAAAAATGTAGTGTGCATCTACTCTGTCACTAACACATGCATACCATTATATACACGGTTGTATACACGTAGGTGTATATAAACATACATGAGTATATAAAGACTCTTACAAAGATATGGAGAAATGTACAAGAAGTTACTTTATATATTTCCAAACTCCTACCAAGACTTGCATAGCACACAAGACTCTTCATGGTCTGGCATCTTGCTACTAATCCATTCTTTTCTCATCCACTTCCTCCTCCTACACTCCAGAAACATTGAGCTCCTTGTAGTTCCTCTCCCCTGCTTTTCTTTAACATGATTTACCTTAAATAGAATAAAGCCAAACCTCTTTATTCATTACGTCATTCCTGTATGAGCATTCAGTCTGAGTTTAATAACCATCTTCTCTGAGAAGCCTTCCATGAGTAATCCCAAGAGACTAATAAACTCCTTCTTTTAGGTTTTTATTCTTTCTATGTCTCTCTCATCCAGACTATAACCTCTGTGAAGGCAAAGACTGTGAACATGTTCTTTAATACATCTCTGTTTCCACAGTCTTTAAGGTAACTCCTAGCATGCAATAGATTATTAATAAATACCTGATTAATAAACTATCAAGGGATTAATTTCTCATGCAAAAGTAATTACTCCCTTTATTGTTGAATTCAGAACACTGAGTGAGTATACCCTCTAGTGAAATTCTTTTTGAATTCCTGAGTTACTACCCAAGTAGATTCCTAATACATACCATGCTCTCCAATGCCTTTTTCAGAAAAAAAAACTATTGCTCTCAAGAGAAAAAGATATGTTGAGACGGTATGAATTTATGGACAGAAAAATGGTATACAGAATGTATAGACATGACTGAAATACAAGTGGTACACTTAAAGCATGATACTGGTTAAATCAAGGCTTTATGAGCTTGTCTAGAGGCATGGATGTTTGGTAAGACTTTATCTCTACAATAAATAGATTATAAGACCCCCTAAAATTGACAGAAAGTTGAATATTTGGAACTCTCCCAATCTAGGTGTCTTGGAAATACTAATGAATTTATGTCTGTAGTAGCAACTTAAAAAAATCACAAATCTATTATCACACTAGTTTCTCTGCTTCATGTTTCACAAGGTCAAAATCAAGGTGTTGGCCAGACGGGCTATTATCCAAAGACTCTGGGAATAAACTTCTTCCAAGGTCATTTAAATTGTAGGCAGAATTCAGTTTCTTGCCAATCAGGACTCAGGTTCTTGCTCCTTTGCTGGCTGTCAGCCATGGACTGCCCTTAACTTTTAGGAGCTTTTCTGTGGGTCTTGCATGTGGCTACTGCATTTTAAAACCAGCACACGCATCCTGAATACTTCTCACATTTAATTCTCTTCGGATTCCTTCTTTTGTCACCTCTAGTGTCTCTTGTGCTGCCTATCTCTTCTGCTTCCAAGCAGAGAAAACTCTGTTTTTAAGAACTTCTTTGATTATATCAGGGCTACCTGGATAATCCAGTAAATATCCTTATTTCATGGCTTATAACCTTCATCATATCTGCAAAGTCTCATTTGCCATGTAACATAACATATTTAAAGGTACTTGGTATAAGGACATAAACATTTTTGGGAACTAGCATCCTGCCAATCACAATGTCAATTCATAATTATAGCTTTAAAATATTTCTTGTTGGGGTCCCTGTATGCTCAGTTGGTTAAACGTCTGACTCTTGATTTCAGTTCAGGTCATGATCTCACAGTTTGTGGGATCAGCCCTGTGTTGGGCTCTGTGCTGACAGTGTGGAGCCTGCTTGGGATTCTCTCTCTCACTCTCTCTCTCTGCCCATTCATCGCTTATACTTTCTCTCTCTCTCTCAAATAAATTTAAAATAAAATACTTAAAATATTTCTTTTCCATTAATTTACAGGGCAAAACCTCCTAATTTTATATTAATAAAAAGTACATATGTTGGATTTATTACTTTGCTTCATCTAGCCAAAACAGAGGAGAAAACTTAAGCAAAATATTTACCATATTTGCATTCTCTTAGTTTTTCTTCTGCAATTCTAGTTGGCTCATTCCTGGATCCATATTGGAACACAGTTCATTGGTAATTATGGAATTCTCCTCTGGGTATGTTTGCCTGCACTCAAGCATATATACAGAGGTATGAAGGTTGTTTATAAAATGTTCTTTTCACAGTTTAGTGCGTATATTTCTCTTTGTTGGCTGATTGTTAAATTGTCATGCATTATGCAGTAACATAAAATAAAATAGCTAAACCTTATATATCTCGTCTAAAGCATCACTAGTCTCTCAGACATGTGGTCCTCACTCCTTTCAAGGAGTCTGTTTGTACAAGTGTCTGCTGCGGAAATTGATTGCCAACATGCTGAATGTATGGGAAAGAACGTTTTTGTCCAGATGTGTTTCAACATTCCAGGACTTACCAGTGTTCTTAAAGCCTAGCACCATGCTTAGCCTATAGTCAGTGCATACTTGATGTTCGTATATTTATAAAATAAAAAATGAGGAAGAAAGGAAGAGCGTGGGTGGGTTCACAGAAAGCAGAACAGTAAATGCAAAGTACATTTTCTTGACTGTCATTAGAAAGAACTAAAACTTGATTTAATGTAACAACTCATAAAATTCAACATCATAAAGTGAAATTTATGTCATTTGTATTTATGCATTAACTTTTCCTTATAAGAGTGACAGAGCATGAACAGGGGAGGGGCAAAGGGAGAGGGAGACACACAATCTTACGTAAGCTCTAGGCTCTGAGTTGTCAGCACAGAGGCCCATGGGGGACTTGAACCCACAAACCGCGAGATCATGACCTGAATCAGTCAGATGCTTAACCGACAAAGCCACCCGGGTGCCCCAAGATGAGTTTTAAATGCTATTGTTTTCATTTTTTTCTATCTTAAAGATGAATTAAATACTCCAACAGTGAGCTAAGCACCATACAGTATCAAAACAGAATGAATAAGGCTAAATCTTCATTATTGGACTACGGAAGATGCATGCTAATTTGTTTAAAAAAAAAAAAAGCAAATAAATCACAAAGAAGCCAGGTCCCTTGAGGAAGAATATTGTAATGGAATACAAAGTAAATAACAGAGCAATATTCCCAGTTCATCCCCAGAAAGGCTTTTCTCAAGTAATTGTAAACTGAGGAAAGGGAATACATAGAAGTTTTTGAGGAATGTTGGATATCGAGTCTGAGTGAATACTGAGTTGGCTACTCAATGGCCCACAAAGTGCAAAAAGGCATTTCAGGAAGGATACTGCTTTCTGTGGGCCAATGAGTTAGAGGAAAAAAAAAGATTAATTAAAAGCAATCTACTAGGGGCACTTGGGAGGCTGAGTGGGTTAAGTGTCCGACTTGAGCTCAGATCATAATCTCACAGCTCCTGAATTCGAGCCCCAAATCAGGCTCTGTCCTGACAGCTCGGAGCCTGGACCCTGCTTCAATTCTGTGTCTCCCTCTCTCTCTTTCTCTGCCCCTCCCCCACGCATGGTCTGTCTCTCTCTCACAAATAAATAAACATTAAAAAAATTAAAGCAATCTACTAAATAACGACAATAATTCAATGATATGGACAATTCAGATACTAGGAGATTAGAGTATATACTATATTTTTGATAAATTATTGCTATAAATAAAAAGATGTGTGGTCCCATACCTAATATATTTCAAATAATCTCTGATAAAAAAATTCTCATATCTAAAGTTCTTTATAAAATTTCCATTTTGTTTCTTAAAACTTTAGACATTAGATATTATAATATCCATTTTAAATATCATTTATTTATTCAACAAATATTTATTGTTTATACCAGGTTCTTAGATTCTAGAGTCAGAAAAGAGACATCACAAATAAGTAAATGTTAGAAGGTAATAACTTCTTTTTTTTTTTTTAATATTTTTTTAATTATTTATTTCTAGGAGAGAGAGAGAGAGAGACAGCATGAGCAGGGGAGGGTCGGAGAGAGAGGGAGTCACAGACTTTGAAACAGGCTCCAGGCTCTGGGCTGGCAGTCAGCACAGAGCCCGACACGGGGCTCGAACCCACGAACCGTGAGATCATGACCTAAGTGAAAGTCGGACGCTTAACCGACTAAGCCACCCAGGCGCCCCAGAAGGTAATAACTTCTATGTTGAAAAGTAAAAGCAAACCAGGTTAAAGGGTGTCAATAGTGCCACGATGAAAAGGTACGGTACAATTTTAAATACGATGGTTAGGGTGGGACTCATTGTGAAAATGTAATTAAAAGAGGTGATTATTAGTGATGTAGTTATTAGGGGAAAGTATCACTGGGGAAAAAGCAATTAAGGCAAAGTTCCAAAATAAGAGCATGATGGTACATTGGAAAGTAATGGCTCAGTATGGTTACAGCAGAGTGTGCAGTGGGAAAGAGTGTAGAAAATGAGGTCAGAGAAGTAATGGAGAGGTCAGATCATGTAGATACTTTGTAGGACTTTTAGAGACTTGCTTTTGCAAATATCATTTCCCATTCCACCAGTTCCCCTTTAGTTTTGTTGATTGTTTCCTTTGCAGTCCAGAAGCTTTTCATCTTGATGAAGTCCAATAGTTTATTTTTGCTTTTATTTCCCTTGCATTTGGAGATGTGTTGAGCAAGAAATTGCTGCAGCTGAGGTCAAAGAGATTGTTGCCTGTTTTCTCCTCTAGGGTATTGATGTTTTCCTGTCTCAAATTTAGGCCTTCAATCCATTTTGAATTTATTTTTGCATATGGTGTAAGAAAGGGGTCCACTGTCATTCTTCTGCATGTCACTGTCCAGTTTTCGCAACACTATTGTTTGAAGAGACTGTCTTTTTTCCATTGCATATTCTTTCCTGCTTTGTTGAAGATGAGTTATTATACAGTTGTAGATTCATTTCTGGGTTCTCTATTCTGTTCAAGGATCTCTGTGTCTGTTTTTGTGCAAGTACCATACTGTCTTGATAACTACAAGTTTGTAATACAGCTTGCAATCCACAGTTGTGATCCTTCCTGCTTTGCTCTGCTTTTTCAACATGGCTTTGGCTATTCAAGGTCTTTTCTGGTTCCATACAAAGTTTAGAATTCTTTGTTCTAGCTCTGTGAAGAATGCTGGTGTCATTTTGATAAGGATTGCATTGAATATGTAGATTGCTTTGGGGAGTATCGCCATTTTAACAATGTTTGTTCTTCTGATCTATGAGCATGGAAAGTTTTTCCATTTCTTTGTGTATTCTTCAGTTTCTTCCATGAGTATCTATAATTTTCAGAGTACTTCTTTACCTCTTATTTAGATTTATTCTTAGGTATCTTATGATTTTTTGGTACAATTGTAAATGAGATCAAATCCTTGATTTCTCTTTCTGCTGCTTCATTATTGGTGTATAGAAATGCAAGTAATTTCTGTACATTGATTTTTATATCCTGTGACTCTGCTGAATTCATGTATCAGGTCTAACAGGATTTTTTGGTGGAGGGTTTCAGATTTTCCATAGCAAGTATCATGTCGTCTCCGGAGAGTGAAAGTTTCACCTTTTCCTTGCCAGTTTGGATGCTTTCTATTTCTTTTTGTTGTCTGATTGCTGAGGCTAGGACTTCCAGTACTATGCTGAACAACACTGGTGACTGGACATCCCTGTCGTATTCCTGACCTTAGGGGGAAAGCTCTCCATTTTTCTCCTTTGAGGATGATATTAGCTGTGGGTCTTTTCATTTATGGCCTTTATGATGTTGAGGTATGTTCCTTCTAGCCCTAAGGTTTTTATCAAGAAAAGATGCTGTATTTTATTAAATGCTTTTTCTGCATCTATGAAGAGGATCATGTGGTTCTTATCCTTTCTTTTACTAATGTGGTGTATCATGTTGATTGATTCGTGGATACTAAACCACTCCTGAAGCTCAGAAATAAATCCCGCTTGCTCATGGTGAATAATTCTTTTAATGAATTGTTGGATTTGGTTTGTTAGTATCTTGTTGACAATTTTTGCATCCATGTTCATCAGGGATATTGGTTTATAATTCTGTTTTAGTGGAGTCTTTGCTTTTGGAATCAAGATAGTGCTGGCCTCATGAAATGAGTTTGGAAGTTTTCCTTCCATTTATATTTCTTGGAAGAGTTTCAAAAGAATAGATTTAACTCTTCTTTAAATGTTTGGTAGAATTCCATTGGGAAGCCACCTGGTCCTGGACTCTTTTGTGTTGGGGAATGTTTTGATGACTGATTCAATTTCTTTATTGGTTATGGGTGTCTTAAAATATTCTTTTTCTTCCTCTTTCAGTTTTGGTAGTTTATATGTTTCTAGGAATTTATGCATTTCTTCCAGATTTCCCAGTATTGGTATATAATTGCTCATAATATTTTCTTATAATTGTTTGTATTTTTACAGTGTTGGTTGTGATCTCTCCTCTTTCCTTCATGATTTTATTTATTTGGTTCCCTTTTTTTAAAACGTTTATTCAGTTTTGAGAAACAGACAGCATGAGCTGGGGAGGCGCTGAGAGAGAGGGGAGACACAGAATCGGAAGCAGGCTCCAGGCTCTGAACTGTCAGCACAGAGCCTGATGCAGGGCTCGGACACATGAACCATGAGATCATGACCTGAGCTGAAGTCGGCCGCTTTCTTTTTTTAATGTTTTATTTATTTTTGAGAGAGAGAGGTAGAGACAGCCTGAGCAGGGGAGGGTCAGAGAGAGAGGGAGACAGAATCTGAAGCAGACTCCGGGCTCTGATCCAGCTGTCAGCACAGAACCCCACGTGGGGCTCAAACCCACAAACCATGAGATCATGACCTTAGCCGAAGTCAGATGCTTAACTGACTGAGCCACCCAAACGCCCCTGTCTTTTCTTTTTGATAAGTCTAGCTAGGAGCTTATCAATTTTGTTTAATTCTCTCAAAGAACGGACTCCTAGCTTTGTTGATGTGTTCTCCTGTGTATTTGATTTTGATATCATTTATTTCTACTCTAATCTTTATTATTTCCCTTCTTCTGCTGGTTTTGGACTTTATTTGCTGTTCTTTTTTCCAGCTCCTTTAGGTCTAATGTTAATTTGTACATTTGAGATTTTTGTGCTTCTTGACGAAGACCTATATTGCAGTATACTTCCCTCTTATGACTGCCTTTGCTGCTTCCCAAAGCTTTTGGATGATTTTTCAATCAATCAATCTTTAATTAAAGATTCTTTAATCTCTTGGTTAACCCATTCATTCCTTAGTAGGATATTCTTTAACCTCCATGTATTTGTCGTCTTTCCAAATTTTATCTTGTGGTTGATTTAAAGTTTCACAGCACTGAGTTCTGAAAATATGCATGGTATGATCTCAATCTTTTTGTGCTTGTTGAGGGCTGATTTGTGACCCATTATGTGATCTGTTCTGGTGAGTGTTCCTTGTCCACTAGAAATAATATGTATTCTGCTGCTTTTGGATGAAATGCTCTGAATATATTTGTTCAGTTCATCTGGTACAGTGTGTCATTCAAAGCCATTGTTCCTTGTTGATCTTCTGCTTAGATGATCTGTCCATTGCTGTAAGTGGGGTGTTAAATACCCCTACTATTATTGCATTATTATCAGTTAGTTTCTTTATGCTTATTTTTTTTAGTTTTTTAAAATAATGTTTATTTATATTTGGGAGAGAGAGGTAGAGGGCAGAGACAGAAGGAGACAGAATCTGAAGTAAGCTCCAGGTTCTGATCTGACAGCACAGAGCCCAATGCGGGACTCAAATCCATGAACCACAAGATCATGACCTGAACTGAAGTCAGATGCTTAACTGACTGAGCCACCCAGGCACCCTTCTTTATACTTGTTATTAATTGATTTATATATTTGGCTTCTCCCAAGTTGCAGTCATGAAGATTTTCAAATTTTAGATCCTCTTGTTAGATAGACCCCTTTATTATGATATAGTGCCTTTCTTCATCTCTTATTACAGTCTTGGGTTTGAAACCTAGTTTGTCTGATATAAGTATTCCTACTCCAGCTTTCTTTTGTAGTCCATTTCCATGATAAATGGTTCTCCATCCTCTCACTTTCAATCTGCTGGCGTCTTTAGATCTAAAATGAGTCTCTTGTAGGTAGCATATGCATCTTTTTTAAAATCCATTCTAATACCCTTTGTCTTTTTATTGGAACTTTAGTCCATTTACACTAAGATTAATTTTGATAGATATGAATTTAGTGCCATTGTACTACCTGTATTACTGTACAGGTAGACAGTCTGTAGATTGCCTCTGTTCCTGTACAATATTTGTTGCTTTTGGTCTCTTTCTCACTCACAGTATCCCCTTTGATAATTCTAATGAGCTTGTTTAATGTTCACAGACTCCTTTAGTTTTTGCTTGTCTTGGATACTCCTTATCTCTTCTTCTATTCTGAATGACTGCCTTGCTGAATAAAAGATTCTTGGCTGCATATTTTTCCCATTTAGCACATGAATATATCATGCCACTCTTTTCTGTCCCACCAAAGTCCTGTGGACAGGTCTGCTGCTAACCTTATGTGTCTATCCTTGTAAGTTAAGGACCTTCTGTCCTTAGCTGCTTTCAGGATTCTCTCCTTATCTTTGTATTTTGCAAGTTTCACTATGATATGTTGTGGTGTTGGCCAGTTTCTGCTGATGTTGAGGAGAGTTCTCTGTGCCTTTTGGATTTGAACGTTTGTTTGCTTCCCTAAATTAGTGAAGTTCTCAGGTATAATTTGTTCAAATAAACCTTCTGCCCCAATTTCCTGCTTTCCTTCTTCTGGGACTACAATTATACAGATATTATTGTGCTTTATGAAATCGCTGAGTTCCCAAAGAGTGTATTCATGATCTAATAGTTTTTGTTTCCTCTTCTTTTCAGCTTCATTATTTACCATAATTTTATCTTCTATATTGCCTATTTATTCTTCTGATTCTTCCATCCTCGTGATTGCATCTTAGTGATAGTATTTTTTAAATTTTGGCCTGACTAGTTTCTAGGTCTTTTATCTCTGTCAGAAGGTTTCTCTGGTGACTTCTGTGCTCTTTTCAAGCCCAGTTAGTATTCTTATGACTGTTGATCTAAATATTTGTTCAGATATATTGCTTAAATCTGTTTTGGACAAATCCCCGTCTGTGATTTCTTCTTAATCTCTCTTTTGGAGAATTCCTCTATCTTGTCATTTTCTCTAGATTTCTATTTTTGCTTGTTATGAAAGGTGTTATGTTGTCTGATCTTGAGAGTAATGCTATATTAAGAAGGGGTCATACCCTATCCAGGGCCTGGTGCTTCAAGCAGTGTTTCTGATGTATGCTGTGTGCACTCTGCTGTTGTGATTTGTCTGCTTGCCAGTCCTCTGCAGAGTTCCTTCTTGCTTGCAGTAGGGTACATTTGGACCTGTAAGTAGGTGTGTTTAGATTTATTTGTTAAAATAAGCCTGTTTTTGTTAAAAAGAAAAAAAACCTGATCCAAAAAATGAGAAAACGAAATGAAAAACACATGAACAACAACAACAAAAAAAAACTGTAAGCATAATTCCAATAAAGAAAGAAAAGAAGAAAGCCTGGTCCTATTTCTACCAGAACTGAAGCTGACGCTTTGGAGTGCTCTGATCAGTAGACTTTTTGCATGTGAGGTGCCTTTCTTGGTCCTCTGTGGGGAAGTCCCGCAGTGCTGGCTCAGTCAGACATGCCCCAGTAAAGATGTCCCTCTCAGGCATGGGGGTGGGGGTGGGGGTGGGGTTAGTGTAAGGACACCCAGCCTCCACTAGGGGTGCTGTGCCAACTGTTTTGGTGGGCTATGGGGAAGATGGTGTCACCCTGCTCTCTCTTCCCTGGCTTATGCCAGCTACTGTTCAGAGAATCCTCACAGACAAGTCAACAACCTCCTACCTTTTGTTCCATGCTTCCATCAGATCCTTACCCTCAACGTTTCTGTGCCCAGGCCATCAACATGCCAGCTGCCAAAGCTCTCCTGTGTTTTATCTCTGGTGCACAGATGGGATTCAAAACTCTAAATCTAAAGAAACTGGCAAGGCCCAGACCCCCTCCTCTCCTCCAGAGGAGAACCTTCAAGTGCTCTACCTTGTGCCATTCTGTCTCAGAAAACCTGTTGAATAGCCACGTAGGTGCCTAGAGCTAGCTTATGGTGAGGCACAGTGGAAAGCTGTGATCAGATAATTTACCCTCTGTTTGAGCTTCTGTCCCTGGTTATTGAACTGCTACTCAAGGGTGCCAGCTGGGTCTTTGTCATTGAACAGGCAATATACCCTCTTCCAAATGCACTCCAGGAAGGGAATGTTCTCTCCCAGTGCAACCCAGGGGAACCCCACAACTCACTGTCCACTGTCTGTTCCAAGAACTCCACTCGCCTTCTCCCCAGAGGCACCGCTGTCTTTTCAGATATACTCTGGTGAATGGCACAGACTTTCAAAACCTTGGAATCTAAACTACACTGCTTGTAGTAACTTGCGACAGTCAGTTCCTCCCGATTCCCCATTCAGTGGTTTTGGAGGAGTGATTTTCTTGTGCAAACCCACCTCTCTACTCTCTTTCCCCATCTGTCCTTTTCCTCTGCATGAAAACGGCTCCCTTCCTTCCATAGCACCATGGCTTTTCTCTACCTCAGTACATGTCTCTGTACCTGTGTTTACTATGTTTTCTACCTCAAGATATGTAGATTGTTCTCTTAGTCCTCCAAATTATTTCCTAGGTGTTCAAAATTATTTGATGTTGCCACACCTGTGTTCAAGGGATGAGGCAAGCCCAAGGTACCCTTACTACTCTACAATCTTTACTCCTCCTCCTCTATTTTTAACTTTTTGAGTAACCTCCATACTGTTTTCCAGGGTGGCTGCATCAGTTTGCATTCCCACGAATAATGCAAGAGGGTTTCCCTTTCTCCATATCCTTCTCAATCCCTCATTTCTTGTGTTGTTGATTTTAGCAATTCTAACAAGTGTGAGATGATATTTCATTGTAGTTTTGATTTTTGTTTCCCTGATGATCAGTGATGTTGAAGATCTTTTCATGTGTCTCTTGGCCATCTGTATATCTTCTTTGGAAAAATGTCTATTCATATTTTCTACACAGTTTTTAGTCATCAACTGATAAATGGATAAAGATGTGGTATATACGTGTGTGTGTGTGTGTGTGTGTGTGTGTGTAAAACAAATATAAATGTTACCATTTGCAATGACATGGATGGAACTAGAGAGCATTATGCTAAGTGAAATAAGTCCATTAGAGAAAGACAAACACCATATTATTTCACTCATGTGGAATTTAAGAAACAAATGAACAAAGGGAAATAAAAGAGAAAGCATGAGGCAATCCAAGAAATAGACTCTTAACTATAAAGAACAAACTGATAGTTACTAGAAGGGAAGGGAGTTGGGGGATGCATTAAATAAGTGATGGGGATTAAGGAGTGCACTTGTTTTTTAAAAAAAAAATTAGTTTATTTTGAGAAAGAAAGAGAGCAGAGGAGGGACAGAGAGAGAATCTCGAGCAGGCTCCATTCTGTCAGCATGGAAACTGTCTTGGAGCTCAATGTCACCAACCATGAGATAATGACCTGAGCCAAAATCTAGAGTCAGAAGGTGCCTCAAGGAGTGCACTTGTGATGAGCATCAGGTTGTATGGAAATGCTGAAGCACTATATTGTACACCTGACACTAATATTATACTGTATGTTCATTAAATAGAATTTAATTAAAAACTTGGGGCATCTGAGTGGTTCAGTTGGTTAAGCGTCTGACTTTGGCTCAGGTTATGATCTTACAGTCCATGAGTTCAAGCCCCACATCGGACTCTGTGCTGACAGCTCAGAGCCTGGAACCTGCTTCAGATTCTGTGTCTCCCCTCTCTCTCCGGCCCTGCCCCACTCTCACTCTGTCTCTCTCTTAAACATAAAATAAACACTAAACAAATGTTTTTCTAATTAAAAACTTTATATTTATATATAAAATTATATATGTATATATAAATATATACAAATATATATATATATTTACATTGGGATGGAATATAAATTATCTTTCCCAATACATCCCTTCGTACAGAGGAGAATCTTCACCTGCTATTGCTCTAGCATTTCCTAAAGACAGTTCACTATCTTAGTCTAATCTGACATTAAGGGTAGGTACTCATCAAAAGGGGTAACCAGATCGCCTTAGGTTCAGCAACTCAGTCATTGCATGTAGCGTTCTCTTTTCAGAAACATATCATTTATAAAAATATATCTCTTTTTAAGTTCAGAATGAAAGGAAGTGAATAGAGAGAGGAACTAAGAGGAAGAGATTTGGAGGGGTTTGGCTGACAAAACTGTAGTATTCAAAGAAAGAGGGCTACTAGCGATCCTCTCCAGTAGGCTATTTTTCTTATACCATGATGCCAACATGTTTTGGGTAATTCTGCCTTTTAATTGACACACTACTGAAAATGAAATGGCATTTCCTTCTGAGTTTTTAACCATGTCCCATTCCCCAAATTGAGTGTTTGGCCTCCTTTAAGTGAACTTGGAACTTCACCTCTCTAGGCCTCCATTTCTTTAATTGAAAAAAAAAACTGTAAAAAAGAAATGTTTCATGTCTTCCAACTCTATGAATTTTTGTCTAACTATAATCCTTAAAACTGAGATCTTTAGGCACTGAACAAAAGTTCTTTTTCTGAAAAATTTTTTATGTTTATTGATTTTTGAGAGAGAGACAGAGTGTGACCAGGGGAGGGGCAGAGAGAGAGGGAGACACAGAATCTGAAGCAGGCTCCAGGCTTTAAGCTGTCAGCACAGAGCCTGACATGGGGCCCAAACCCAAAGATCATTATGATCACGACTTGAGCTGAAGTCACACTTAACTGACTGAGCCACCCAGGTGCCCCCAAAAATTCTTAAGAAATGGATCAAACTTTATATTTTTCCTTCCTTCTTAATGACATATATCTACCACATGTCAGACATTGTACCATCTCTTTTTTCCTTCTGCTTTAAGTTTTATGCCATATGTTTTAGGTTGTTAGGGATGCCATAACAAAGTACCGCTGACTGGGTGGCATAAAAAATGGAAATTTATTTTGTTATTGTTGTGGAGGCTAAAAATCTATTATCAAAGTATTAAGAGTTGGTTGCTTTTGAAGCCTCCTTCCTTGGCTTATAGATGGCAATATTTCTTCCAATGTCCTTTGTGCATGTCTGTGTCCTAATTTTCTCTGCTTATAAAGACACAAGTCATATTGGATTAGAGCCTATTCTGATGACGTAATTTAACTTAATTACCTCTTTAATGATCTTATCTCCAAATACAGTCATATTCTGAGATACTAAGAGTTAGAATTTCAGCATATAAATTTTGGAAGGACAGAATACATCCCATAATACCACATATAGACTCTATGCCTTGTCCTCTTTTTGCATATCGAAGTCTCTTAGCTGGGCTCATACTGAATACTGTTTGTAAAAATAGTTCAACTGTTACTCCTGCATGAATTACGTGAATATAATATACATAGGGGTTTTTGTAGATGATACTGATAGTAGAATGTGTGTGTGTATAGAAGTATCTATGAAGGAGAAAGATGGATATAAAAAGGAATACAAGGGGAAAAGATAAAGTTTCTTCTTCCCTTATACTCAGCCCTAATCAAGTATTCTTGAGCCCATAATAAGAGAGTTTCAGGCAAATGCACATAAGACTAAGATAAATTCATTTTCTTTTGAAGCTATGAAGATAAAAATGCCACATTTTCTTAGAGAAATAGTGTTTCTTCTTCATAGCTTCCCCTGACACCTGACCTGACCACTCTGTCACAAATCACAGGACAGCTTTGGTGTATTAGGGCTTAGGATAACCACAGCAGCAAATTGCTATACATCCCTGTGATAGAGAGAGGGAATAGAATGAAGAGGCAGTATTGAAGCTGCTGGATGAAGATACCACAGTGGAAGAAAATGGAAACCATCTGAAATCACAGACAACTATAAAGGGATGGAATTGAAGTTATTCTTTCCAAGTTTAGGGTCTACTAAGAAACATGGAATGCTTGGCATTCATGTAAAAAAATATCACCTATACCCACGACTGGTGAAACTATGACCATTTGGGTCACATTTATTAATAATTGCTTGCTTCAACCATTTTTTCTCCTTTTTTTTCACATTGCATATTAGGTAAAAGATCTATCACCTCCAAATTCTATGGAGTTACCAGAAAATAGTGCCTTTTGATATTCAACTTACCCTCTCATTCAGTGTTTCCTTCCAGCCATTTATTACACATGAATAAATTGAAATCTTAGTATATGGTAGACTGCTTCCTCATTTTCAAAAATTATAGATAGTTTTAATGTAAATAGCTTCCTTTAGAAGGAGGGCATATATTTAGGTATTTGGGGTGTTCTAGAAACTATTCTCAAATTAATTAGTATCAAAGAAAAGTCTAAAGTATTTCATCTCTAGTCACTGAAAATCAGCAGGCAATATGTATGAACCATAACATTTATCCTCACATCCTAACTATCAACTAAACAGCAGCAGATCAAGCTTCATACGTAGGACTCCATGCTGGATTCATGGTAGGCAATACCTTATGGTGTAGCAGATGCCTTTTTAGCCTGTACACAGGTATTAAACCTCAAACATAGACAATTCCATGAAGAAAATCTTGGGGGGAAGAAATTTTATTAAATCTCTATGTTAAATAACCTAGAATACCCTCAAATGAATATCAGATGAAGAATATCTTTTCTCCCACTTTCTTTGGTGTGTAGGGTTTTGTGTTCACCAGACAACAATAGAAAGCAAATCAAAGTAGCTAAATTAGGTATAGACAAAGTTTGATGTAAGGTTTCATATATTACAGATGCATTGAGTAGTATAATTTTAGAAACATGATGAGGGAAGATATTTTCTATAAACAATAGTGGGTGTCTGTTATTGGAGATGTCAGTGAAAACCCCATTTTTCTTCTTATTTAGAAGAAACTTTATTTTCTAAATAAGAAGAAAAATGAGAGCCAGTTCCTTTTATATCTTATTCCGAAGAAAAGATGTGAAAGGAATTGACAGAATATACATAATCTGAATATAAAGCCCTTTAAAAAAAAAGATTCAGATGCTTCTCAAGACATGAGTTTTTAAAGTAAGTGACTTCAGAAGTCAAAATATGAACTAGGGAGTTTTAAGAACTTGCCAAAATTCAATATATGAACATAGACTTAGGATGTTTTAAAATTTGACATCTAATTTTTATTAAAGTATGTTACAGATGCCAGACCCAAATAAGTAGAATAGATTTTAATGGTTTTTTTTTTTTTTTCTGAGTGAGATTCAGCACATTGGACAGGGAGAACAGTACTGTCTAGAAAGGTTTTGTTTATATACTCAACTCTTTATTATGGAATAATAGAGATATTGAAACATTACGGTAGATTAAGGAATCATAGGAAAGAAAATTATCTTGGTTAAAAGACGTTTTTTGAGGGGGATCTTAGAGTTTTGATTAGTATATACTCAACTGACTGATGCTTTCTTACTCAGCTAGACCATAATGGAGTACTATGAACACTAGAATTTTTTCCACGTTTTTTGGTTTTTTTTTTTAAGTGTGGTTCTTTCCACATTCATTGTTCTGAGCATATTCAAAATCTTTAATCTGTAGTTTTATGTCCTTCAATTCTGGATATTTTCTTTGAAAATGTATTCATTATTTTCTCTTTTTCTTAATTACTATTAGTTAGATGCTGATTCTATAATTTTTATATCCTTTTTATTCCAATATTCCTCTTCTTTGCATTAAAAGTTTTTAAATGTTTAATAAACATTTTTTATGTTTTATTTATTTCTGAGAGAGAGAGAGACAGCAGGGGAGGGTCAGAGAGAGAAGGAGATATGGAATCCGAAGCAGCCTCCAGGCTCTGAGTTAGCTGTTAGCACAGAGCCCAATGCAGGGCTCGAGCCCACTAACCATGAGATCATGACCTGAGCCAAAGGTGGACGCTTAACTGACTGAGCAACCCAGAGTCTCCCTCTTCTTTGCATTTTAATCCTACTTTCTGGGTGATCCTCATACTTTATTTTTCTACATATTTTACTGTTTTTTAAAAAGTGTTAGCTGTTTGACTTTAATTTCTCAGAGTTCTTTCTTGTTTTGATTTTCCTCTTTTTGTAACGTATATTTTTATTTGAAGATTGCAACATCATCTTAAATCTGAAGGTTTTAAGTATTTATTTAAATATCTCTTTGCATTATCTCTGTTTTCTCTGTTTCTTTTATTAGATTTGCTTGGTTTGCTTTGGTCTTTCTTTTCTATATTGGAAGCTTTCCTTGAATATGTGTTGATCTCTGTTCTCTACAAGAGTGTGGAACTGAAAGCTGACTGAAGTTCTGTGTGCATGGTTGTGACATGCCATAGTGAGCCTCCTTTAGAACAACTGGATGAATTTCTATTTCATATGCAACAAATGTCAGTGTTTGTATATCAGGTTTGTAGCTCCTCTAACCTGTTGCTTGGAGGCTTGGAGATTTGCTGCTGATGTTCAGGAAGCCGGTTTGACAAAGAGGCTGGGGTCTCACTACTTAATATTCAGACTTACACTTAATGTTTTCATCATCATCCTGGAATCTCATGCCTGCCCTCTTCTGTGCTTGGCGTTTCAGTCTCTGAAGCATTGCTAACTCAATTTCTCTGAAATATATTTCTTCTGGCTCCAGGGGTTGAAAAAGAGAGGCAGTCATCTGATGCCACAGGTTGGAGTTGTCCATATACGGGCTTTCAGACCCCAGGTGCCTGATGAGTCTTGATTTTTGACCAAAATATCATATTGTCTCTGTTTGATTTTTATTTAAAAATGTTACGTACTGAGTCCTAATAATAGAATGTCCATATTTCATTGGTCCTATCACTACTGTGTCCTGTTCTCAACAAACCTCCTCTCTCCTCAAACTTGTAGGCCTTTCATCTCCTCATTTATTCTCAGTAGATGGCGTCACTTTGGACTCCAAGCCATCAAGTTTCCAGTTCTTCCAACTTTCTTACACGAAACCTTTGTTCCTCTTTTCTTGCTATGAAAGAAAGATCCTTTCTCCCATCTGGAACTAATAGATCCTGGGTTTCATCCTTTTCTGCTTCCTCAGTACCCTACTCTTTTTATTATTTTCTCTTTTTCCTGTCACTTTGCCTCATCTTATCAACATTTTAACATGCTTTAAGCCTCTGTCTTGAGGGAAAACCAACTTTTCTCAAGGAAAAACTTTCTGAATTTCACACTTCCCTCCTATTACTAACTTACTTTTCTCTTTACCATCACAGAAAAGCTTCCTGAGTGTTCTACACTTGTTCTTTACACTTCCTCACTTCTCACTTACACTGAAACCTGTTGCAGTCTGATTTCATACTTAATCAGTCTGTAGAAACTCTCCTCACTGAAATAAAAAAAAATTAAAAATGGCTTTTCTGTAGCCTAATGCAGTGGACATTAGCCCTTACACTATTTAACTATTATTCATTTTTTAGCACTGTTGAGTAATCCTATATACTGGAAACACTTTTCCTTTGGTTTTCACGATAACCCAGTATCACTCAGGATGGGTTAGCTTATACTACAATATAAAACATCCTCTGTATTCATAGAAGATTGAGTTGTTGGGCTCTGATCTGTCTTGTCTTTACTCTTAGATACAAGCTGATAGAGCAGACAGTATCTGAAACATGGCCAATTATTCAAGCAAATGAAAAGGGAAAGCATGATAAATCAGATACTAGCCCTTTTAGTCTCATTTAGAAATTAACATATGCCATGTCTGTTCACATTCCTTTGGCCAAACAAGTTCTGTGACCTCAACTATCTCCAAGGAAGCAGAGAAGTGCAAATTATCTAAGTGTTTACTGGAAGTAATTTGGGAAAAGCACCGAAAAGAACCATTACCAGCTTTTCCAAAAAACTGCCCTAAATATTTATATCTAGGCAAGCAGTATAAACCAAAATACACAATAGTTGGAAGTGTCATTTCTGCCCATTATACCAACTGAATGAATCAATCATGATTAAGTGATAGCCACATATATTAGGAATAAATATGTTTAAAATAACTGCATAAATTGTACTGAAATCTAAATACAAACCTCCATTTATTGTATTTCCACTAAGTACTATTGTGTGTGTGGCACAGTGATAAATGATGAAGAGTAAACAAAATAGATATAGGGAAATACTGCATATATCTTGTAAGTCTTGGTTTGCTCCTTATATATCAATGAATTATAAAAAGTGAACTTATAAAAAGTGAACCTGAGGGGCGCCTGGGTGGCTTAGTCGGTTAAGCATCCGACTTTCGCTTAGGTCATGATCTCGCGGTTCGTGGGTTCGGGCCCCGCGTCGGGCTCTGAGCTGACTGCCAGCTCAGAGCCTGGAGCCTGTTTCAGTCTGTGACTCCCTCTCTCTCTGACCCTCCCCTGCTCACACTGTCTCTCTCTCTCTCTCTCTCTCTCCTAGAAATAAATAAAACATTAAAAAAAAAAGTGAACCTGAAAATATAGTTATTGTTGCCTACCAGATAGAAATTTGAGTATTAGCTGGAAATGTGAAGCTCTAGCCATTAAGAGCAGAGAGCATTCCAGTTGTCAAAATTCTTTAAAGTTCCTATTAAAAAAATATCACAAGATTTTTCAAGTGCTTCTTGAGAACATGCTGAGATGGAAAGAAAGTTAGATGAAAGATAGTGACTGGGAGCAGACAGTAACTCAGAAGTCTAGTTATAAAATACTTTTTAAGGTGGAAAAACCATGCTAGAACTTCCCAAATCAGGCCAAATTCATTTTAGCTTATGCAGTTGTTTCCTACTGAGTCAGTGCACTATAGAAGGCAGAGACGTCCAACACTTCTGTAATAGGTCAAAGAAAAGAATGTGTGACTGGAGGAAAGAGCGTGAGGCTCACTATAGCAAGTAGGGGCTGCTCCAAGATCACTGCATGGAGACCTTACAGGGTGACTGTTTTTTATCTCAACTGTAGGAAAAATGTTATGACTAAATTTACACGGATAGGAATTCATTTAAACAGGTCTGTCTTTAGTTACTTTTCAGAGGTCCGTGATTATTTTAGTGGGATCTTTAGGACTACAGGTGCCTTTCAAATGGAGGACATTTGAAAAAGTAAAACACTGACATTTATTAAATAAAAAAGATAAATTGAGTTAGGGGACACATCTACCTCATGGGAGAAATGCAACTGTTATCAAGATGCTGTGTGAGTGTAATGTTAAACAACCAGCATGTCCCTCAGTGGGCTCTCCAGTCTGCTTTATCTGGGATTTTCTTGGAGGCTCACATAGGTGTTCAATAGAGAAACGGCTAGTCAGCCGGGTAAAATAAGGAGAGCTCTGGCTGACTTCCTTTACCAAAGCCAGTCCCTGATCTCACATCTGTCCTTTATTCAGGAATATCCCTGGCTCTGTTTTTATATAGCTCTTCAAGTAGACCAACAGAGTTGACTCAAGGGAACCAGAGGAAAGTGGCAAATGTCCCACCTAGACCTACTTCTTTGGTTATTCAGTTGTTGGGGAAAGTGTAAAGGCATGATCTCCTGTTGAGACTTGGCTCATGATAAGTAGAAGAAAATATCCATATTAGGAGAGTAGTTGCAAAGTCCAAGTTAAATATGACGCCCTTCCTCCCCTCAGGTTACCATATGTGGATATGTGTGCTTAACAGGAGTAAAACATTTCTAGTTTCATCTGGCTTAATTTGGCACGTATGAATGCAGTTTCTCTTCTCAGAGTGGTTGCTGCTCTCTGGCCAGGTTCCAGTGATCTCACAGTGGAAATTTTCAACGCTAAATTTTATGTGTCTGAAAAATTTTAATGATTAAAAAAATTGTTTATTTTAAGAAAAAAATGACAACATGAAATAAAATATCATCACTTCTATTAACAACTTGAACTGAATCATATATGTAATATAGTAATATAGATGATATCGAATTTAAGCAAATATAGCCACTATCACAAAGTTTGCCCCGGGTACATTTTGTTTCTGCAAGATGGCATTTCTGTAAGAGTGGACATTCAAAATGTGACTGGCCATGCATTATGACTACAAACTGAATATTCAAATGAAATGAATAGCATCAAAATGTATTTCCAGTTGTTCAAGTAAACTCATGTTTACAATAATTCAACTCAGTAAACACACAGTACATACTTCAAGGTGCACAGCTCAGTGGTTAGGAAGATGGACAGCTACTACTAATTTTGCCACCTTAAGCAAGTTATTTCACCTTCTATGTCTCATTTTCCTCTTCTGTAAATAAGGATAATGTAACTACCTAGAGTTACTGTGAGGATTAAATGATTTAACATATGTAAAGAAGTGCTTACAGCAAGGCTTGGCACATAGTGAAGGCTCCATAAATTGTGGATATTGCTGCTATTGGCCTATTCCAAACATTGCCCCAGGTGCTGTAGGACATAGATAAATGAATGATAGTCTCTATCTCCAAGGTGCAGAAGTCTAAGAGGTATGCAGTGAATTATAATTCCACTCAAGCTGCTATAGGAGCTCGAACAGAGACACAAAGTATAGTTGACAGTATAGGGGAAGGGCAGGCTTATGACAAGGGCTACATTTGATTTGAGTCTTAAAGGATGGGTAAGATTCTGACAGGAAAAAATGGGAATCATCAAGCATTCTAGTCGGAGGATACAAACACGATAAACTTCTAAAGATAGGAGATGGGGCGCCTGGGTGGCTCAGTTGGTTAAGCATCTGACTTAGGCTCAGGTCATGATCTCACAGTCTGTGGGTTGGAGCCCCACGTCGGGCTCTGTGCCTCTTTCTTTCTTTCTTTCTTTCTTTCTTTCTTTCTTTCTTTCTTTCTTTCTTTCTTCTTTCTTTCTTTCTTTCGTATAAATAAGGTTTAACATGGTTGGTTTTGTTCTTGTCAAAAAGTAGTGGATACTCTGCTAATGAAACTCTAAATATCTTTAATCTATATCAAGAATGGGCACATTCCAGGGCACCTGGTGGGTCAATTGCTTGAGCGTCTGACTACTGCTCAGGTCATGATCTCATGGTTTGTGAGTTCAAGCCCTGCTTCGGGCTTTGTGCTCACGGTGTAGATCCTGCTTTGGATTCTCTGCCTTCCCCTCTCTCTGACCCTCCCCCACTCGCACACTCTCTCAAAAATAAACAAACATTAAAAACTCTACAAAAAAGAATGGGCACATTCCTTAATAATATTAAACTGTGTGTGTGTGTGTGTGTGTGTGTGTGTGTGTGACAGAAAGAGAGAGAGAGAGAGAGAGAGAGAATAGAGTTGTAGGATCTAATTTAAAAGAGTTGTTTGATATTATCAGAGAAATTCTCCAAATTTCTCATTAAATCACTTCTTTATAAGCAACAAGGTAGATTTATTATGTCGCTGTCATTCTTCCATGGTAGAGAGTCCTTGCCCAGTCAGAAATAAAATCAGTGCCAGGGCTCTCAGCAGCTTGACCTACTTAACTAGAATTTTTATTGGGTTTGTAGCTGAATTCTGCTGAGAAGGTGTCAGAATGGTAGCTCCCCAGGCCAACAGACAGTAGAACACTCAGTGTTGTTGGAAAGACCGGTGCGGGTTCCTAAAGCTCAGTTCCTCTCTTTCTTTAACCATATTGCATTTAGTAGAGCATGGCAAAGTGTGAAGGGTATTATGTTTTTATATCATCTTCAAACATCAATTAGAGTTTATATTATAGTGATGCCCAAGATTTTCTCCATTCTAAATAGTATTTCTATACGGCTGGTAGATAATGCATGGATTGTCCCGTACAAATTTAATTGAGACGCCTGGGTGGCTCAGTCGGTTAAGCATCCAATGTCAGCTCAGGTCATGATCTGGCGGTTTGTGGGTTTGAGCCCCATGTCAAGTACTGTGCTGACAGCTCAGAGCCTGGAGCCTGCTTCGGATTCTGTGTCTCCCTCTCTGCTCCTCCCCAGCTCATGCTCTGTCTCTTTCTCTCTCTCTCTCAAAAATAAATAAACGCTAAAAATTACAAAAAAAAAAAAAAGAAATTTACTTTAGTAAAGTAGTCAACACAGATGAGGAAACATTAAGGTGAAAGCAATCATATATTAAAACCAAAAGCAGCATATATAAATCTGTTGAAATATCAACAGATTGTGAGGAAACAACACCCACTAATTCTTATACTAAACTTAAGGTGTGGTCATTAATAAACAATTTTTATATTACAAATGCTGGAATTCCTAATAACTAAACATTTTTTATTAAAACAATTGAAACCTTTTATAATTCAGTGAGAATAAAAAGTAATTTGTCTTTCTTACAGATAGCTGTTAAGCAGCTTAGTGAAAATTACTTACAAAAAGTTTGTTATGTTCACAAAGACTTAGGGCTCCTAGTAAGGAACATGCTCACTATTCTTAAGGAATTTAGAAAGTAAAGAAAGTCAAGGGAGATCTATAATAGCCATGAATGCTTTTGTGTCGAACAATAATTAAGGGGAGTTGGAACAGAGAAGGCAAATTGCTTGTGTAGAGGTGATGCAAATATTTATTAGGAAAAAAAACTCTCCCCTGAAAACAGCAGGTCCTGATCTCCACGCTGAAAAGATTAAAGAAATGGGTTAGTCATTCACCTCCTAAAGGAGTAAGGTTTCAAAATTGATTACTGTTCTTAGTGCTATTGAATTTCCATATGCTATCAGCATAACTTTAACTGAAGTATCATTAGTTTAGAAAATATAAGCAAATTAATGACTAAAGATTGAGTAAAATGTGGTTGGCAATAATTCTATGAACATCTGTCTTCAGAAGCATATGATTACTGATTCAAAATTGCAGGGAAAAAGTGACAAATATTCAGGGTCTTGGCTGTAATTTTCATATATGGGTTGGGAGCCAGCTTCCTCAGCAATCGGCTTGGTGGTTCCCTCTCTCTCCATGTCCTTGGCTCACGGAGCAGTTGCTTGTCTCTGGAGTCCAGCTGTGAAGAATTTAAGGAGCCCTCTCCAGCAGTGCCAGCCCCAGGAACGTTCTCCATGCACGTTTCTCCCAGAATCTCAATGTGGCAAAGCTCACGATGGGACCATCTTTTTATTTAGGCTTTCCAACAAATGGAAGAATATTTGGCACGCTCTTTCCACCTTTGCTACTAATCACTTAGTCTTTGCCTCTGAAGAGTATTGCCAACAGGAAAGTTTCCTGTGTTTATTTTATTTCTAGCATGACATCTTGCTTTGAAAACTTTGAGTATGTGTATAGGCCGGGAAAGAAAAAAAAAACAAAAACAAACTAGACTCTACTTTTTTTCCTTCTTTGAATTAATACACCGTCTAAAGAGAAAATTCAGGATAAATGATGAAAGTCATAGCCTTATAAAATCTGTAGAGTTTATATGCTCACCTGATGATAGATATTTCATTGCAATTTCAAAGACACCTTGATGTCAAATAACCTTGGAAGGAGCCTTAGTAAATCATTAAAAAGCAAAACATGGGGCGCCTGGGTGGCTCAGTTGGTTAAGCGTCCAACTTTGGCTCAGGTCATGATCTCACAGTTCATGGGTTCGAGGCCCATGTTGGGCTCTGTGCTGACAGCTCTGAGCTTGGAGTCTGCTTCAGATTCTGTGTCTCCCTCTCTCTCTGCCCCTTCCCTGCTCACTCTCTGTCTCTCAAAATAAAATAAAGACATAAAAAATTAAAAATAAAATAAAATGAAAAGCAAAATGAACAAAAAACTAGAACTGAAGTTTGAGTTCTTCATTCAGAAATTGGAAAGATTTGTATGCATTTTTTTCTTGTTGTTGGAATAGACAGGGAGTAGCAATAAGCGTTAGAGGCTTTTTTGTTTGTTTTTAATTTTGTTACCCAAGAGGTTATATTCAATTATAGATAACAAAAGAAAGCAATAGGTTCTAAGGTTGAATACTCTTATGGCAATGAAGGATCTGGATATCTTGATGTAGAGAAAAGGGACGATATTATCATGAGCTGACCTATCCCTGGGGTCTGACATAGTAAGTATATCAGAAAAAGGCATGAGATAGAGAGAAATTTAAACTGGTAAGGAAAAAGCAATAAGAAGTCTTTCAGATACTATTGAGTTTGCCCCATGGTGACTAAGGAGCTTTACATAAAAGAAATGCTATGATCTCATTAATTGCAAAACCTACAGTTTTTAGGAAACCAATGGATTTTAGTAGAAGAGAAATTCATAGCTTAAGAAAATGACAACCATGATAAGGTATTAAAAAGTCAGTTTTTCTAAGGCAGTTAGCATTGACTCTGTAATGAACTAAATACTCGGAAATTTAATTTGATTTTTCCAAACTGTGTGCCCAGATATGTCTGACTGAGACATATTTTCAGAAAGTTGTAAAGCAACCATATTTCTTGATGAGGACTGATAGTCTACTTACAAAAAGAACTTTTTTTTTAATCTGAAGGCCTCAAAGGATAAGCATAGAATTAATTATCATATTACTATTTACAGTTAGAATGAATTGGTGGTGGGAAAATGATTAATCTGAAGTTATATTGAGTCAAAGTTCATATTTTCTATTTTTAATCTAGGATTACTGTATTTTCTCTGCTTATTTAAAGTTAAAAGAATTTTAGAATATTTATCATAGAATATGCCAATATTTAAAGTGTTTGATATTGTAGTTCAAATAATTAAACTATTATCAAATTATATTTATTCTGAAAAATACTTGAAACAATAACATTCCAAGACCACAAAATGATTCTGTTCCCTTTCTGGATATCAAATCTGTGACCATACGGCCATACTGAAAGATTTTTGTCAATATAATAAGGAAAAAGAACAATATTTAGCCTCAGAGCACTGATTAATTTAAAGGAGTAATTGCTGGTATTATCACAAAGAACCTGAGAAGAATACAAGACATATTTGCCAAAAGAATGAAGACCTAGAAAGGATTGCCTGGGGCATGCGACATGAAACCCCAATACCAGAAAGAAGGTGTGGAGAAAGGGATCCTGGATGTAAAAGCTAATTTTTGAAGGAATGGGACAAGAACATTAAAGACAAGTATTGTCTACTTTGGAACTCTGTCTAGTTTCTGGTGTGCCTAGGTTAACATTACAGGAGCCAGAATAGACTGGATGTCACAGCCTTCATAACCCACATCGTGGCTCCATGAGGAGATTCAAAAGGAAGACACTAATCCTTGCCCTTTTTCAGCTGCTGAAGTCATTTTCTGAGCCCTTAAAACTGTCAGACTTGGCACTGATCTTCCCACTAGCCTAATTATTGGGAATAATATCTCCCAGTTGGCCACCCATTCTGTTTTTTGTTTTTTGCTTTTTTTGTTTTTGTTTTTTAGCAGAAGATACTGAGACTCTTGGTTTAATGACTTCAAGTTCAGACAAAAAATAGTAGTACAACTGGGGTTTAAACCTCAAGTTCTCTGACTCGGAGGTTCTTGCTGTATCCCAGTGCTTTGAGACACAGGAACACCTATCAGAGAAATTTCTGGAGAACTTGATGCTGTTTGGTCTCCAGGCTCTGAGCACAGCCCAGAGCAGCAGACCTCTCTCTCTAGCTGGGGCAGGAATTGAAGGGAAATTCCTGGGACTTTAGCACTACTAGCCAGTCTCAGGCCCTTCTCTTCTACTCTCCCTCATCAGATTCTAAGATGCAAATGTCCTACTTCTGCTTCAAAAAGAGAAAATGGGAGTGGGAAGGAGAACACAAGTCTTAAAGAGACAAGGGAATGAATGCCCATGGAAATTTCTTGGTGTCCTCAGCCTCTTGCTCACTGCCTAGCTCCCAGCATCAAAGTGCAGGTAAGAAAATTGGGGTTTGGAGGTACAGGGGCTCTTCACTTTTCTGCTTTATTCCATATATCTCCAATTCCTCTTGAAATTCATTTTCTCTTTCTCTAGCTGTGACATAGCCCTTTAAAGACAGATTGCTTGTTCTTGGAATTTGGCAGGGAAGAAGACAAGACTTCATCATCATGTGAGTTAATTATTATATCCTGTAAGGATGTCTGCACTGCAGTCCTAATTGTGGCAACTGCTGCTTATAAAGTACGGTGATTTAAAAAAAAAAAAGTTTTTTTAATCAAGCTCTTCAAAATCCTTAGGGCAAAGAAAGTTTATAAATGACACTAATTGGAAACAAGCTACTTCTAAAACTTGTCTTAACACAGAAGGATTTTTCTTTTTCTAGAGCATCCAGTGCTTTGCCCCAGATAGATAAGATAGTTAATCCTCTTCGCTCACTTATTACTCTTCTGCCCTGTCTATGAACACACTGACTAACCTCTCCCTGGGGCCTTGGCACACACTCGAGTAGAGGCGGTGATGTGGAAGGATAAAAACATTACTCAGACACTTTGCGAAAGTTCTAGCAGTTGGCAATACTCAGTCTGACCTTTATGTTGGATTTTGCCATCATTTTAATCACTTTACCATCACTTGAAGGAGAGAATGTGTCTTTAAAAGTGCCCTATTTAGGGAAAGCTTCAGAGCTGGGGCTAAGTGCACATTCTCATTATTTCACATGTTGTCAAAGTAACCACTCCAGTGAAATGACAGCATTTTGAAGAAGATAGGTTTGTGCAAAGCTCTTCATTAATGTAAGAGGGCATTATATTGTAATTATTTATATTTGTTACATATGTGTGTTAATCTTTTTTGGCATTTTTATGTATATGCAGTAATAAATAGAATACATGTCAGGTTACTTCATCCAAAATTTTCCTTTTATTTCCCTTCCACTATTGGTCAAAGCGCTTGTAAATTTCTATGTTTTTTTTGCTAGAGTTTTTCACCCAAGATTTTTTGGGCTATCTACTATATTCTTTGTTTCTGTGTATTTGGCTAATTATTTTACTACAGCTCCTTTGCAAAAAATCAATTCACACATAGCATGTTGAAAGAATGTTCAATATAATAATCAATGGAAAGTAAGCTTAACTTTTTCTGCATGATGTCTAACACCCCCAAGGATAAAGCATTTGATTTTATACTGAATGTTACTATTTTCATCTATTTTATTTACTTTTTCATTTTTCTGTTTTAAAAAATAGCAAGCCTACAAAAAAGTTGCAAAAAAGGACCCTTTAATCAAACTTATTAATTGTTAACTTTCAATCATTTGAGAGTTAGTTGTAGACATCATGACAATCAGTCCAGGACATCAACATTTCTCTCCTAAAACAAGGACATCCCCCCAGTAACTGTAATGTAATTGCCATAAGAAATTTTAACGTTGAGATGAAGCTTTCATCAAATAAACACAGTTCATATTCAAATTTCCAAAGTTGCCCCAACAAAATTATTTATAACTATTCGTATACCTCCTTCCAGGATTCAATGAAGAATTATGCATTACATTTAGTTGTCAAATTTCTTTATGCCCTTTTAATCTAAAAACAATTCCCAGCTTTTTTTTCTCTTATGACATTAAAACTTTTAAAGAGACCATATCGCTGTTTTGCACACTATCCCTAAAATGACTATTTTCACCTAATTAGATTCAGGGAGAATATATTTGGCATGACTACAACAGTTGTAATGTGTCACCACAGATTCATATCAGGAAGTACATGATACCAGTGTATCCTAGTTTGGGAAATTAATTTGATTATTTGGTTAAGGTAGTGTCTGTTGTATTTCTTCATTGAATAGGTATGCTTTTCTTTTGTGGATAATGAGTACTCTGAGGTGATACTGAGACTGTATGAATATTTTGCTTTCTAATGATCCTTCCCTCAATAGTTTTGGTATTCATTAATACATATTGCTTAAAGTATTACTCTCATACCAGAAAAATGGTGATTTTTCTAATTTTATAATTTCTTCTACATTTGTTTGTTGTCATTTTTCTGTAAAGAAAAACTTTTCATTCTTCCTCTACCCAGCACTTGAAATTATTATTTTTGGTATCATGATGAACAGATAGACTCCTTTTTTCCCGTATATTATAATTTATCCAACTCCTTATTTGTTATAATGCATGAGTTGTTCCAAGTTTGGCCAGTGGAAGCCCTGCTAACCTCTGTTATCCATTGCAATGTTTCTATTCACTTAACCTATTTATTAGAACTAAGCTTTGAAGATAATTCAAAAATAATTTTTAGTCCATTTCTTTGTAGCAGTACTTCAACTCACTTATCACATTTATTTTTATTTGTGGAAAAAATTGTATAAAGGGTCAGCTTCAGTAACATATGAAGAGCTTGGAAGCTGTCACTCCTGTCTTCACAAGAAAAAAGCTGAACATACTGAAAATCAGTGACTCTTTTGGACACAGCAGCAAACTGAGGTCTCAGGTCAAGCTGCTATCCCAAAAGCATACAAATTCAGAAAGTTACAACAAAGATCTGTCTAACTGGAACAGAAGTCATGGAAGCCATAAACTTATAGCAACAGTTAAATGGTCATTTTAATTAATTGCTGGATGCGGAGTATGAGCTAGCATGAGAATGAGACACTTCTAGGGCATATAATCTTAGGGGGAGTCCCACACTTTCATGGTGTTTGCCTCCAGGAACCCCACCACCCTCCTGGTAAAGAGGCAAGAAAGATCTCCTGTAGCTCTGGCAGGGGAAGGGAAAAAGTAAAATTTTTAAACTTACTGAGAGGCACCTGGGTGGCTCAGTTGGTTGAGCGTCTGACTTCGGCTCAGGTCATGATCTCACAGTCCGTGGGTTTTAGCCCTGCATCAGGCTCTGTGCTGACAGCTCAGAGCCTGGAGCCTGCTTCAGATTCTATGTCTCCCTGTCTGTCTGCCCCACCCCTGCTCATGCTCTGTCTCTCAAAAAATAAATAAGTGTTAATAAATAAATAAATAAAACATATTGAGATCATTCTCCACAACAAGGGCCTGTTCTCCAGGGTATAAAGGCTTTACCAGAGCCTTAACCACTTGGACAAAGGGTATATATACAACGCTGGTGCCATCTTGTTTTACCTAAAGGGGGAGTAAAGCTAAAAAATATTGGTGAAGCTACAGCCCAGTGACATAGGCCCACTAAAAGGCTCAGATTTTCTTATAAGATTGTGGAATGCTCCTCCTCACCCCCTCCCCCATTTTATTCTCCTTTCCCTACACACAGCAATAAGGCGCCAGTATAATAACAGTTAGTTAAAGCTGAAAGGGCTGCAAGACAGACTATCACTGAGGAGGTGTTCTTAGAGAAGCTTAAAGTGATAGGTTAGATAAAAACAAAGGCAATAAAGGTATTTGAAGCCTCTAGTATGTAAAGCTATATAAAATATTGAACACAGCCCAATTTTAGATAAATTAACAAAAAAACTTCACACTGAAGACCTGTTTACCTCAGTTCCTGTTAACTAATACATTATGTTTAACTCAACAGAAAAATTATAAGGCATGCTAAATGGAAAAATAAATAAATATATATAATATATATATAAACAGTGTCCTCAATTAATGAGGACATTTCTTCCCTTTACCTGAGTTAAGATGAGATTGCCCAGAAAGTTCCTTTGTTATGTTTGTGTTGTGAAATTGCATATACAATATCTGATTTTTGCCTTAAAAAATCAATATGGTGACTAATTTAACATGAAGAAAAACTTAATTATTGATTTAGTACTACAGCAAATAATATGTACAATTAAAGAAGTACAATTAAAAAGTACAATTAAATCAACAGACAAAAACAAACAAACAAAACTCACAAACCTGACTATTTTCCTTAGGAACAGAGAAACTAAAGTGAAATGTTTGCATTAAAGAGACCTGCTGTTGTTAGGGTCACATCTGCTAACCAGTCTGTATCCTTGGCTCACAGAGATCCCCATGACTGCTGAAATAAGTGGTTCTTTCAGAAACATTTCCCCTTCATGTACCCTAGCATATTTCAGCAGTCTGTGTTCTCAAAACTTGTGGTTGAAAAACACTCAACCTCATGCCTACATTTCCTGAAAAGAAGATCAGTCCAGAGGTGATTCAGTAACACATGAAGCTTCCTCTCCAGACACAAATATGAAACACAAATCAGAACACACTGGCATAAAAATGACAGAAACCTCATCACACTGAGATGGGAAGTCAATCTTATTATGAGTTAACAGAAATTGAATGTTCTTTGGCATTTGGTGGTGCCAACAAAGGGCTAGGTGCTGTAGAGAACACAGAATTAGACAAAGTTCTTGCCCTGGGGGCCCATAATCAAATTAGACAAACCAGACACCAACAAAGTCCAGCAGTCTGGAATGGGGAAAGTTGAGTTTATATGGGGAACCTAAGGTCACTCTGTCCGTAAGCTCCCTCAGTTTGCCTTCAACCTTGCTCTCTTGTGTTTCTCCCAAACATAAGAGAAAATCTTAACATTCTTTCTCATGATTTTCCTTTCAACATCACCCAGGAAGTCTCTTTTGCAAGAAAGTACAGTTGATTTTCATTGCCATTTGATAGGATCTAGGATAAATTCTATAAAAGACATGGTCTGGTTTACTGAAGAAGGAAGGGTAAAATTATGAGGCCAGAGTCACTAAAAGAGAAGTAAAGTTATGTATAACATTCCTTATGGAGGCAAGCAGAGCCACATTTCTGCTGAGCCTGCAATACATATTCAGCCATTTTGTGATGGGTCTGTTCTTTCCATTAGTCTGTCATCAGCAGTGAAGGTTGTGCAAGCAACCTTGACAAGTGAGTAAGCCTGCTTAGCACCAGGCAGTCTGGATTTGAATTGTCAGGTTTTTTGGCATAAGATTTCTGGGTATACCAATTAGGCATCAATTGGAAAACTTTGGACCCATTTGATATTCCCAATGTAGGTATGTTCCTCTTCACATGAGGTCTGGATTTAAAAAGGAACAGCACTCATGTGAAAACTCAGCTCAAATTTGGGCTAAATGATTTCTGATGTCCTCCACTAGCACTTATACTTACCTAGAACTTAGCCTTGTGTTATGATCCCTACCTTTTTGTTTATAACCCCCCTCCAGCACTTATACAGTACTTGACACATAGTAGGTTCCAATAAAAATATGTTAATTAATAAATGCCATAAAGGATGTAAATCAGCTCTAACTTTGAAATCCTAAAGAGATCTCAAGTATGACAACTTGCAAAAATCTTCACATACTCCCCAAACCCCAGTAAGGTTTTTTTTTTAACAGTCTAGGAGGCCTATAATTATATCTAAGCATATAGAATGGTTTCCATCGTTGTTTAGTTAGAATCACAAGAGTGGCCCCTCCCAAACCTTCATCTACTCCATAGTTTTATGTATTTATCATAAGGTATATATTACACATACAGAATTACATCACTCTTTTATTTTGTGTATACAGCACTACTAATATAAGTTGAACTCAGAATAATAATATACCCGTTTTAAGAAAAATCTTTGTGAATTTAAAAGCCATATTGTTTTAAATAATAGTTTTGCTTCTTTTAAGTTCCTTGAAGACTTTGTAAATTTTTTTCTCTTTTTAAAAAACTTATTTATTGGGGCACCTGGGTGGCTCAGTTGGTTGAGAGTCCTACTTCGGCTCAGGTCATGATCTCACAGTTCGTGGGTTCGAGCCCCACATTGGGCTCTGTGCTGACAGTTCAGAGCCTGGAGCCTGCTTCGGATTCTGTGTCTCCCTCTCTCTCTGACCCTCCCCTGCTCACGTTCTCTCTCTCTCTCTCTCTCTCTCCCTCCTCTCTTTCTCCATCCTCTCTCTCTCTCTCCCTCCTCTCTCTCTCTCTCTCTCAAAAATAAATAAAACAATGAAAAAATTAAAAAAAGCTTATTTATTTAAATTCAAGTTAGTTAACATGCAGTGTAGTATTGGTTTCAGGAGTAGACCCCAGTGATTCATCACTTACATAGAGAAAGTAAGTTTAAAAAGTCATTGTGTGAATATAGTATATTACACACTAACTTCCAGCAAAAGCAATGGATTTATATCCAGACTGTCTTGGGGTCCATCAGCTGGTGATAGAAGATGAGAAGAGGTGTGCCCCAACTGGAGTGTAGACATATTAGTCCTATAACTAAGCTAAACCCAACATTGCTGAAACTAGAATGAATTAAAGGACCTGTCCCATATATGTGGGTGATCTCTCCTGTCCCATATATGTGGGTGATCTCTCCTCCATGTAAAATGAGGTTAAGGAAAAGTTTGGTTTTCTGAAAAAAATTTTTTTAATTGGCACAAGGAAAATATTTATTTGGTTCTCTGATAGGCTGAGAAGGTTGAGGTTTTTATTTAGTCTTAAATCAGTGTCTCATCTCTAACAATATGGGGAAATGCCATCTTGGTCTGGGTGGAGGACGCTTTTTAGAGATTTTCCATTAATGAGCAAGCAGATAGATCTTTTCCAGGTGCAAGATCTCCTTACTTGGGTATGCCTGTTTTCTCAGATCTGAAATAATATCCATGCATTCCATTTCAGCGGTATATAGAATGATATATTTCATGGAAGTACTCTTCTCTAGGAAATAAAAATCTATCAAAGAATCATATAACTGAAACTTGATTTTAGAGGTTAATTTATCTAACTACACATTTTACTGATTAGAAAACTATGGTTCTTAAAGTTGAAGTGACTTACTCAAAGTCACAGGCTCCTGAGTGGTGATCCTGGATAAAACCTAGGTCTTCTGAATCCAGTTCTATGTTCTTTCCTTTAAAAAAGAATATTGTTTTCCAAACTTTTTATTTTTGTGATAATTATAGATTTACATGAATTCATAAAAATTATACAAGGAGAGCTCATGTACCCTTTATTCTATTTTGCCCAATGACAACATCTTGAAAAATTATACTATGATATCACAACCAGGGTATTGAAATTGCTACAATCAAGATATGGACAATTTACATCATGACAGATTCTTCACATTGCTTTTTTTTTAGTTACATCTACTTTTCTCTAGTCCCCATCCCCTCTTTAATCCATGACTGTTAATTTGTTTTTCATTTCTGTAGATTTGTCATTTCAGGAATTTTATATGAATCATACAGTATATAGACTTCTGAGGCTGATTTTTTTCACTTAGCATAATTCTCTGAAGATTCATCAAGGTTTTTATGTGTATCAATACTGTGTTCCATCCCCCTCCCCCATTGAGTATTCCATGATATATCACTAAGTTTATTTAACCATTCATCTATTGAAGAAAATCTGGGTTGCTTAGTTTTTGGTTAATACAAATCTGCTGTAAACATTCATATAGAGATTTTGTGTGAACATAAGTATTTTCCTGAGATAAATAAATGCCCAAGAGTGCAACTGCTGGCTTGTATGGTAGGAGTTTCTGTTTTAGAACTGCCAAACTGTTTTCATTGTGCCTGTACCATCTTACATGCCTACCAGCAATATATGAGGGATCTAATTTCTCTGTATCCTTGACAAAATTTGATGTTGGCACTGTTCTTTTAGTCTTTCTAATAGGTGTGTAGTAATATCTTATGGTGGCTTTAATTTACATTTTCCTACAGATTCATGATGTTGAATATTTTTATGTGCTTATTTCCCATCTCTACATCTTCAGCAAGTGTGTCTTTACCTCCTTTGCTTATGTTCTAACTGGCTTATTTTTTTATTGTTGAGTTTTGAAGTTCTTTATATATTGTGCCTATTAGTCCTTTATCAGATATATGATTTGCAAATATTTCCCCCATTCTTGTCCTTTCTTTCTCTTCACAAGATCGTTCACAGAACAAAAGTTAACTTTGATGAAGTCCAATTTATCACTTTTTCTTTTTATAAATTGTGATTTTGTTGTGAAGTGTAACAACTATATTAAATATTCAAAAACTCACATATTTAATATTTTTGTGTGTATGATGAGAATACTTAAGATTTATTCTGTTGTATGTATGATGTTGTGTGTATGTTGTGTGTAAGATTTTTGTGTGTATGATTTATTCTGTTGTGTGTATGATGTGTGTAAGATTTTTGTGTGTTTGGTGAGAAAACTTAAGATTTATTCACATTTCAAATATGAAATACAGTATAACTAATAATACCTATCATGCCATACATTAGGTCACCAGAACATATTCATCTTTCATACTGAAATTTTGTATCCTTTGACTAACATCTCCCTCTACCCTCATCCTCCAGACCCTGGAAAACACCATTCTACTCTCTATTTTCAAAAGTTCAAATTTTTCAATTTTTAGATTCCATATGTAAGTGAAATCATGCATATTTGTCTCTATGCCTTATTTCACTTAACATAGTGTCTTCCAGGTTCATCCACAATAGTAGGATTTTCTTCTTTTTTAAGGCCGAATAATATTATACACATATACTACATTTTCTTTATCCATTCATCCACTGACAAACACAGGTTGTTTCTGTCTTGGCTATTGTGAATAGTGTTGCATTAAACATGGGAGTGCAGATATCTCTTTGATATCCTGATTTCATTTCTTCTGGGTATATACCCAGAGTGGGATTGTTGAATAATAAGGTAGTCCTATATTGATTTTTTTTAATAACCTCTATACTATTTTCCATAATAGCTACATCAATTTTGATCCATCGCTGTACCAGATTTCCCTTTTCTCCACACCCTTGCAAATACTTTTTAATTTTTTTATTTTAATAATTACCATATTAACAGGTATGAAGTGATATGTCATTGTGGTTTTGATTGACATTTCCCTGATAATTAGTGATACTGAGCACCTTTTTGTATTCCTATTTGCTATTTATGTTTTCTTTTGAGAAATGTCTATTCAGGTCCTTTGCCTGTATTTTCATCAGGCTATCTTTTATTTAATTTTTGATTGAGTTGCAGGAGTTTTAAAATATATTTTAGATATTAATCCCTTATTAGATGTATGGTTTGCAAATATTTTTTTCCATTCTCCAGGTTGCCTCATCACTCCATTGTTTGTTTCCTTTTGCTGTACAGAAGCTTTTTAGTTAGATGCAATCCCAGTTGTCTGTTTTTGTTTTTGTTGCTTGTGCTTTTTAGGGCATATCTGCATCATTGCAAGCATGAATGTCAAAAAGCATTTCTCCTATGTTTTCTTCTAGTAGTTCTACAGTACCAGGTCTTAAATTTAAATCCTGAATCCATTTTAAATTGATTTTTTGTATTTGATGTAAGATAAGTGTCCAGTTTCATCTTTCTGCATGTAGATATCCTTTTCCCCAACATTTAGTGAAGTGATTATTCTTTTCCTCTTGGTGTTCTTGGCACTGTTGTTGAAGATCACTTGACCATATATATTTGGATCTATTTCTACCTATTTATTCTGTTCCATTGGTCAGTGTGTCTTTCTTTTTATGCAGTATTGTACTGTGTTGATTACTGTAGCTTTATAATATATTTTATTTCATTTTTTAATGTTATTTATTTTTTGAGAGAGAAAGAGAAACAGAACATAAGTGGGGGAGGGGCAGAGAGAGAGGGATACACAGAATCTGAAGCAGGCTCCAGGCTCTGAGTTGTCAGAAGAGAGCTCAATGCAAGGCTTGAACCCATGAACTGTGAGATCATGACCTGAGCAGAAGTCAGACGCTTAACAGCTGAGCCACCCAGGCACCCCTGTAATATACTTTAAAATCAGAAAGTATGATGCCCCAAGAACTGATTTTTTTGGTCTTAAATTGCTTTGGCTATTTGGAATAATTTATAGTTACATATGAATTTTAGGATTTTTTCTACTACTGTGAAAAATGCTGTTGGACTTTTGATTTATTTTTGAGAGAGAGAAAGAGAGCAAGCAGAGGAGGGACAGAGAGAGAGAGAGAGAGAGAGAGAGAGAGGATCTGAAGCAGGCTCTGTTTTGTCAGGGCAGAGCCCAATGCAGGGCTTGAACTTACAGACCATGAGATCATGACCTGAGCTGAACATTTAATCAACTGAGCCACCCAGATATACTGCTGTTGGAGTTTTGATAGAGATTGTATTGTATCTGTAGATTATTTTGGGTAGTATGGGTACTTTAATAATATTAATTCTTCCAACTCAAGAACAAAGGATATTTTCCCATTTCTTTGTATCTTGAATTTCTTTCATCAACATTTTACAACTTTTAGTGTAGAGATCTTTCACCTCTTTGGTTCAATCTATTCCTAAGTATTTTTTTTTTTGGTACTATTGTTAATGGGATTGTTTTCTGTTTTTTGGATAGTTCATTGCTAGTATATACAAAAGCAATTGATTTTTGTATGCTTCTTTTATATCATGCAACTTTACTGAATTTATTTAATTAGTTCTAAGAGCTTTTTGGTCAAGTCCAGGGTTTTCTGTATATAGGATCATGGCATCTGCTAACAGAGACAGTTTTACTTTCTTTCTTTCCAATTTGTTTGCCTTTTATTTCTTTTTGTTGTCTAACTTCTCAGGCAAGGACTTCTGGTACTATGTTGAAAAGAGATGGTGAAAGTGAGCTCCATTGTCTTGTTCCTGATCTTAGAGAAGGAGGAAAAGCTTTAGACTTTTCATCATTGAGATGTTAGCTATAGAATTGTCATATGGCCTTTATTATGTTGAGGTACATTTCCTTCTATATCTAATTTGTTGAGAGTTTTATCATGAGAGAATTATAAATTTGTCAAATTCTTTTCTGCATTTATTGAGATGATTATATAATTACTATCCTTTATTCTGTTAATGTAGTATAACACATTGGTTTTCTTTTTCATTCTAGCTGAAGGTTTGCAAATTTTGTTTAAATTTTTAAAAGCCATCTTATTTTCATTAATATTATAATTTTTCCAGTCTCTATTTTATTTTTTCTACTCTAATCTTTATTACTTCTATCTTTCTGCTAATGTTAGTTATTCTTTTTTTTAGTTCTATAAAGTGAAAAGTCAGGTGTTTTGAGGTCTTTCTTGTTTTCTTAAAGTAGGCATTTTTCAATATAAACTTCCCTCTTGAAACTGTTTTTGGTGCATCCCCTAAGTTTTGGCATGTTGTGTTTCCATTTTCATTTGTCTCAGGTAGTTTTTAGCTTCCTTTTTGGTTTCTTTTTTGACTTACTGGTTGCTCAGGAGTATGGTAATTTCCACACACCTGTGCACTTTTTAATTTTCTTCTGTTACTGCTTTCTAGCTTCCTACATTGTGACCAGAAGAGTTACTTGACATTATTTCAGTTTTCTTAAATTTGTTAAGACTTATTTCTTGGCATAACATGTCTTTTCTAGAGAAAATATGTGCTTGAGAAGGATGTAGTTTCTGCTGCTATTGGACGAAATATTCTGAATATATCTGTTAATTTCGTCTATAGTGTTATTCAAATCCTGTTTCCTCACTGATTTTATGTCTGGATATTCTATCCATTTTTAAACATGAAATATTAAAGTCCCATGTTTTATTCTTTGCTGTCTATTTCTCTCTTTAGTTCTGTTGATATTTGGTTTATATATTTAGGTGCTCCAATATTGGGTGCATATATATTTATAATTGTCATATCCTCTTGATGAAATGGAGTCTTTATTATAATATAATGACCTACTTTGTCTCTTATGGCAGCTTTTGGCTTAAAATATATTTTGCCTGATATAAGTATAGCTACTCCTGTTCTCTCTTTATTATCATTTTCATTGTAATAGCTTTTCTACCCCCATAATTCTCATTTTATATGTGACCTGAGAGTTAAAGTAAGTTTCTTATACATAGCATATAAAAGAGTCCTTTTTCTCTTAAATCCATTCAGCCATTCCATGTCTTTTGATGGGAGATTTTAATTCATTTACATTGAAATTAATTAATGATAGATAAAGCTTATTATTGCTTTTTTGTTTAGTATTTCCTATTTTGTTACTCCTATTTTCATCTTCCTCTCTTTCAGTCTTCCTTTGTGATTATGATTTTTTGTAGTGATATTCTTTGATTCTTTACTCTTCCTTTTTTGTGTATCTACTAATTTTCTGTTTGTTGTTACCATGAGGCTTACAACAAACAATTATAACTATTTTAAGCTAACTTCATTCACATATAAAAACTACACTTTTACTCCTCTCCTCCCACATTTCATGTTATTCATATCATTATTCATATCTTTTTATATCCATTAATAGATACTGTATATATAGATATTTTTAATATGTTTTCATTTTTATGTTGCTGATTAGCAACCATTAATTTGCTTTTAAAATTTCTTATAAGGCAGGTATCGTGGTGAGGAACTCCCTTAAGAGGCAGACCCTTTGTTGATTTTCACACACTGGCCGCTGTAATTTTTCCTGCTTCTAGCTGCCCCTAGACTATTCAGACATGCTGAGCCAATCCCTTCCATGTCCAGAGCAGAATGAGAGATAAGCAGTTCTCTTGGATAGCATCCTGCATGGCTGGGAAATCCAAGTGCTCATTATGTTCTCATTTTCCCCTGTGGAAGAGATTGCAACCAAGAAGGTCTCTTTTGGCACTGAGCTGTGCCACCTTAGTTAGGGCAGGGGTTAAATGGGTAAAGTGAAATTAATCTTCTTACTCTTTTCAGTGCCTCTTGGAGTTTTTGACCCAATTGAGTGATGAGACCTCTCTACTGGACTCTCAGGGTTCCACAAAGGTATTCTCACCTGTGGTTTATTATTAAAATATTATTAAAATCAGTTTTTCTTTTGGGGGGGGTGTGAAGATGTAGGCTGAAAAGTCCTATTCTGCCATTTTATGATATCACTCTACAAATTTCAATACTATTCAGTCTTGGTCTCTTTTTCCTCTCCCTGGAGTATCCTGATGATACAAATGTTAGATCCTTTATTATTGTCCCACAGGTTTAAGAGGGTATGCACATTTTCTTTTTAGTTTATGTTTTCTGTGTTGTCCAGAATTGGTGAATTCTATTGGTGAGTCCCCTAAAAGGCAGGGTGTAAGGTATTTCATTACTATTAAAGGTGGAAGTCTAAGCTCCTCACTCAGCCTTTGATATCACAGTCATGAATAAAACCATAGGTTTTTTGTGGTGTTTGTCTACAATAAAAGGGTTATTGTCTGTCAAGCCACTTTGTCCCTTTCCTAGACCTTTGGCTTGACAGAACTTTTGTCAGAATTTTTTTTCCTGTGTTCATCAGCATTTCTAGGTTTCTGATTTCTTTAGCTCCATGCCTAGGACATATGTGATGAAAAGAAAATCCAGGAAATTCTCTTGTATTTTGTTCCTTCTGTGTTGAAGTCCCACATCTTTTACTCTCCGTCTTTCAGAGTCTTCTTATGTTGTTTTGCAAATAACGTCCAGGGATTTTAGTTTTGCTTAGTGGGCCGAGCCACAAAAAAATATACCTACTCCATCTTCCTGGAATTTGAAGTTCTGCTCTTTCATTTCAAAATGAGGCATGAAGTGGTAGTTAGCCCAAGTTATTGCTTGAGACAGTATCAAATTGACTTCAGAAAATTAAAAAATGTGGCTGTCTCCAAAGGAGGCCAGCTCTCTTCTCAATCTGTTCTCACTAGGCAGTTGTTTTATTACAAACAGGAAATTCCATGGTGAGGATGGGGGTAGGTGTGTGGGCAGTGTGGGGAGGAACCATGTCCTTTGCCTTTTTGTGGTTTATTCAATGTCTACTACTGCTGTAGGTGGTGTAGTGCAATGACTAAAGTGAAGGCTCTGAAGTGAGACTGCATGGATTCGAAGTCTGGTTTAATCACATGCTAGATTATATGAACTTGGTGAATTTCCTAACGTCTCTAAGTTTTCTCAACTGTAAATAGAGATAATAATGATATCTCTCTCATCAGACTGTATGGGAATAAATGGGATAAAGTACCAATCATAAGTGTGCAGCAAACAATAGTTTGTTATTAATATCCAAATATGCTATGTGTAATTAATGTAAAAACATTAATAAACACTTGTTGAACACATCTTGTCTCTTTTCCATTATGCTTTGGTTTTAAGCATTGCCTTGTAATATATTTAAGCCTTGTTTGGTATTTCTTCTAACAGAGAACTCACATAATCTTGGATGGTGATGACTCTTATGCTGTGTCACCATATTCTAATGTGTTATTTTGGCCAATACATTCCAGCTGGATGGTGGGTAGTGAAAATGAATTCAGCTGGTTTCCTAAAACACAAAGACTTTGTCAGAGAGGAAACCATTTTTATGTACAAATGAACAATTTCTGATAATTCAGGTAATTCCAGACAGACGAGACAAATTTTTATTCTTAGGATTTTTCAGAGGAGCTGTCTATACTACTCAGATTTATCTACCTTTCTTTCTCACCTTAGCAATATAGATGTGATTCTAAACATACCATGTAACTAGCTGTACCTTTGGCTCAAAGTTTATTCTATTTGGTTTAAAAGGCACCAAAATCATTATATACACATTGACTTGGAATGAAGAAGAAAAAGAAGACAAATGAAAAATTATTTTTATTGCCAAAACCTGAGTTCTCTTTCAATGATTAACTAACACTCAAGGCAGGCAAGGGGCAGGTATCTTTTATATTCTAGGTGTAGTGATGACATGAATTATAATGGGAAGAAAATACAGCATTTTTAAAGGTTCTGGCTGGTTTAAAAAATAAGAAATGAATTTTCAATGTCAAGTTTTAAAAATGTTCATTTCCAATTTTTTTCTTGCTTCCTTGGTTTTGAATTAAATCTTTTTGTTGACATGTCAGGTTTTCAGAAGACTAGGTAACTAGTCTTTATTAGTTATTAGTCTTTATTAGAAGACTAGGTAACTTTTCTTCACATACACGCTGAAAATAAGAAAAGAAGACTCAATACCAGTTGTTCTGTTTTGATCAAACCAATATTTTGGTCAGGTAATAATGGGCAAGAAAAATAATTAATAACATGCCATAAGTTGTCCTGATAAGGTAAAGCAAGAAGTGACTATGGACTACATTAAGCAAGCATATGCTGATAGTACTCTAAACAGATTAAAAAAAAAGTTGACATTTTTAGGATGTTAGTTTTTAATGTTTTAATTTTACTCCTTTTCAAAATTCACTGATATATTAGCAAAGAACTGATATCATGTTTCTAAGTACAGGAAAACATTAACTTATATTTTATATTATTCCTGCTAAGGGCCTCAATATAATTTGAAGGGCCTCTGTTATAAATATTAAGACCTAGATGCTACTTCTTTATAGAATAGTTTTTGATCTATTACATAAAATATTAGTATATTTATATAGAAATGAAACTTGGACATTATAAAAATGTTTTTAAAATATGAATGTATAAATAAAATAAAGCTAAACTATAACCCCTTTACCAAGTTAACCAAAGATAACCAAAGTTAGTGTTTTATAGTATATCCTTCCAAGCATTTTTTGGTTTTATATATATATATATATATATATATGTTATATATAAAAACAATTATATATATAATGAGATATAAATGAGATAATGCTGTAAATTATTCTATAATTTTTATTTATTTTTTAAATTTTATTTTATTTTAAATCCAGTGTAGTTAACATGCAGTGTTATATTAGTTTAAGGTGTAAGATATAGTGATTCAACGGTTCCATATGTTATTTGATGCCCATCAAGATAAATGTATCCTTAATTCCTTTGCCCTATTTCACCCATTCCCCACCCACCTCCCCTCTGGTAACCTTCTGTTTGTTCTCCGTATTAAGACTGTATAATTTGATTTGTCTCTGTCTCTCTTTTTTTCTTTTCCTTGTTTGTTTTGCTTCTATAATTCCACATGAGTGGAATTATGTCATATTTGTCTTTGACTCACTTATTTTGCTTAGAATTATACTCTTTAGATACATCCATATTGTTACAAATGGTGAAATTTCATTCTTTTTATGGCTGGATAATATTTAATCGTATATATGGCACATTTTTATCCATTCATCTATCAATGGACACTTGGGTTGTTTCCATAGTTGGCTATTGTAATAATGCTGAAATAAATATAGGGTGCATTTATCCCTTAGTGTGTGTGTTTTTTTATTTTTTGAGTAAATACTCAGTAGTGTGATTCCTGGATCATAGACTTGTTCCATTTTTAACTTTTTGAGGAACCTCCATACTGTTTTCCACAGTGGCTGCACCAGTTTGCATTCCTACCAGCAATACAGAGGTTTCTCTTTTCTCCACATCCTTACCAACACCTGTTGTATTTCGCACTTCTGATTTTAGCCATGCTGACAAGTGTGAGGTGATATCTCACTGCAGTTTTGAGTTTTATATTTCCCTGATGATCAGTGATGTTGAGCATCTTTCATGTGTCTGTTGGCCATCTGTATGCCTTCTCTGGAGAAATGTTTGTTCATGTCTTCTGCCCATTTTTAAGTTGGATTACTTGCTTTTCTTTTTTTTTTTTTTTAAGTGTTTTTATATTTTATTTATTTATTTATTTATTTTTACAAATAGTTTATTGTCAAATTAGTTTCCACATAACACTCAGTGCTCATCCCCACAAGTGTCCTCCTCCATGCGCATCCTCCCCTCCCCCCTACATCCATCCCATGAGAGACTCTTGAATGCTGACAAAAACTGACGACTGATGGATTACTTGCTTTTCTAGTGTTGAGTTGTACAAGTTCTTTATACATTTTGAATACTGACCTTTTATTGAATATGTCATTTGTAAATACCTTCTCCCATTCCATAGGTTGCCTTTTAGTTTTGTTGATTGTTTCCTTTGCTGTGCAGAAGCTTTTTATTTTGATGTAGTTTATATAGTTTATTTTTGCTTTTATTTCCCTTACCTCAGCAGATATCTAGAAAAAAATTGCTACAGCCAATGTCAAAGAAGTTACTGCCTGTGCTATCTTCAAGCATTTTTATGGCTCCAGGTCTCAACTTTAGGTCTTTCATCCATTTTGAGTTTATTTTTGTGTATGATGTAAGAGAATGGCCCACTTTCTTCCATTTGCATGTAGCTGTCCAGTTTTACAAAAATCATTTATTGAAGAGACTGTCTTTTTCCCATTGCATATTCCCACCTCCTTTGTTGAAGATTAATTGACCATATATCTGTGGGTTTATTTCTGGGCTTTCTATTCTGTTCTGTTGCTTTATGTGTCTATTTTTTGTGCCAGTACCGTACTATATTGATCACTAAAGCTTTGTAATATAACTTGAAGTCTGGAATTGGATGCCTTTCCAGTTTTGTTTCACTTCTTCAAGATTGCTTTAGCTATTTGGAGGTCTTTTGTGATTCCATATAAATTTTAGGATTGTTTGTTCTAGTCTGTGAAAAAATGCTGTTAGTATTTTGATAGGGATTGCATTGAATGGGTAGATTGCTTTGGGTAGTATAGCCATTTTAACAAATTTGTTCTTCCAATCCATGAGCATGAAATGTCTTTCCATTTCTTTCTGTTATCTTTGATTTCTTTTGTGAAGGTTCTATAGTTTTTAGAGTACAGGTCTTTCACCTCTTTGGTTAAGTTTATCCCTAGGCATTTTATTATTTTTGGTACAACAGAAAATGAGATTGTTTTCTTAATTTCTCTTTCAGATGCTTCATTATTAGTATATAGAAATGCAACAGATTTATGTATATTGATATTGTATCCTGCAGCTTTACTGAATTCATTTATCAATTCTAGTAGTTTTTTGGTGCTTTAGGATTTTCTATATATAGTGTCATATCATCTGCAAATGGTGAAATTTTTACTTCTTTCTTATTAATTTGGATGCCTTTTATTTTGTTGTTATTGTTGTGGTCTGATTGCTGTGGCTAGGACTGCCAGTTGAATAAAAATGGTGAGAATGGATATCCTTTCCTTGTTCCTAAGCTTAGGAGAAAAGTTCTCAGTTTTTCACCACTGAGTTTATTAGCTGTGTTTTTTTCATGTATGACTTTATTATGTTGAGGTATGTTCCTTCTAAACCTACTTTGTTGAGAATTTTTATCATGAATGGAAGTTATACTTTGTCAAATGCTTTTTCTCCACTTTTTGAAATTATCATATGATGTGCCTCAAATCAGTATTTTAATGAAATAAATATACATAGAAAATAACCATAAGCACTTCGATTGAATCCTGCTTACATGGTTTATTCAGACATGGAAACAATGTCTGGACTGTGCATAATGGATTAAATGGTTACTCCATCTCCATTTACAATGGCCTAATATTGTTCTTTCCCATGTGTATAACTGCTCATATTACTGAAAGACCAGAGCAGCAAATCAATGGGATGGGACAAAGCAGACTTTAAACCTAAAATGCATTTTTTAATTTCTTGGGACTTGTTTTGTGGTCTATGTGACTTATTCTGGAGAATGTTCCATCTGCACTTGAAAAGAATGTGTATTCCGCTGTTTTAGGGTAGAGTATTCTGAATATACCTTTTAAGTCTATCTAGTCCAGTGCATTATTCAAAGCCACGGTTTCCTTGTTGATGTTTTTGGTTTGGATAATCTGTCCATTGATATAAGTGGGGTGTTAAAGTCCCCTACTATTATAATATTATAGTTAGTTAGTTCCTTTATGTTAGCTATTAACTGTTTAATGTATTTGGGTTAATCCATGTTGAGTACATAAATATTTACAACTGTTATATCTTATTAAAGTGTTCCCTTTATTATTATATAACACCCTTATTTTTTTCTTGTTACAGCCTTTGATTTTTATCCTTTCTCTTACTGATGTGATGTATCACATTGATTTACGAATATTGGCCCACATTTCCATCCCAGAAATAAATCCCACTTGATCATGGTGAATGTTTGTTTAATGTTTTGTTGGAGTCAGTTTACTAATATTTTGTTGAGAATTTTTAGATGTACGTTCATCAGAGATACTGGTCTGTAGTTCTCTTTTTTTGTGGTGCCATTATCTGATTTTGGTAGCAGGGCAATGCTGGCCTTAGAGAATAAATGTACATTAAGAGAGTCTGCTATGTCTCTGCTCTTGAAAGTAATGGCCTTATAAAGAAAAGGTCCTATAGTGCCCTGCAATGCAGTTTCCCCAGTTACCTGGAACCTGGCACCTCAGGAGGTATCTCCTATATGTGTTACATGTGCCCTTCTATTTTGTCCTGGATGCTTTTTCCTTCATTCCAGTCATCTGCATAGGCTTTCTTTGCCTTTATGGACAGGGTTGGGATGGGGCACCCAGTTTTATGGGTTCTTCCCCATTTTTAACAGGTTTTAACAAGTTGTGACTCGGGCTTCAACAGGACCCCTGTTGCTACTGCCACCACCAAAACGTACAGGTTGGGAGGTAGAAGGGTAAACCTGATGAAGAGCTGGGAAGCAGGGCTTGATGTAGGTAATCTAGGTAGTGAACATGGGCACTGTGTGGCTCCTATAGGTGGCCATGTGTTTATCATGAGGAGCAGGGGAGAGAGATGTCACCTGCCAGCTCCTTTGATACTGGAGTAATCTCCCTCTGAGATGAATAAATAACTCTCCCATCTATATATTCCAAGAGTTTTTCAAACTGCTGCTTCTGCCCTGTATCTCTATGGGCTGTTTTTAGTGCTGTCTCTTTAAGGTAGGGGACTCCACTTCCTATCACTCTCCAGGCTCTCCTAGAACTGAGCCCACTGATTTTTAAAATTCCAGGCTTAAGTCTCTTTGATTTTAAGAACTCACAAAATCCAGCCCCTCTCACTTTCAAACCCAAATATGATAGAGATTCATGTTCCCCATGCAGGCTTCCTGGTGTGATAATCTGTTTCTCACCCTTCTTCTTGCCCGCAGCTCTCTCCCAACCACAGACCACCATGGTCTATTTCATTCCCCACCACCTCTTTATCCTTCCTACCCTCTTCAATGCAACCTCTTCTCTACCTTTTGCTGTGGACTTTGTTCTTCCAGTCTCTGGTCATTTTTGGGGTTATTTATGCTGATATGAGTGTTATCTAATTGTGTCCATGGGATGAGGTGAACGTAGAGTCCTCCTACTCTGCCATACTCCCAGCCTATCTTCTATAGTGTAATTGTTAAATGAATAACATGTGATCATTTTAAAGTCGATATATATCAGACAATTAAGTTTTCTGGGTGGCAGGGACTATTAGAAAAATTCCTAAAATGAGATATTTATGTATGTATCTTTATGTTACTCCTCTGTTATTTCCTTAAGATAAGCTACTGGGGATGGGATTGCTGGATCAAAGAGGAATCTTTTTTTTAAATATAATTTATTGTCAACTTGGCTAACACACAATGTATGCAGTGTGTTCTTCATTTTGGGTGTAGAGTCCTGTGATTCATTGCTTACATACAACACCCAGTGCTCAGCCCAACGTGTGCCCTCCTCAATGCCCATCACCCATTTTCCACTCTCCTCCATCCCCCCTCCCATCAACCATCAGTTTGTTTTCTGTATTTAAGAGTCTCTTATGGTTTGCCTCTCTCCCTCTCTGTTTGTAACTATTTTTTTCCCTCTCCTTCCCCTATGGTGTTCTGTTAAGTTTCTCAAGTTCCACATGTTTATCCAAAGGATACAAGAGTGCTGACTCACAGGGGCACATGTAAGCCAATGTTTATAGCAGCACTTTCAACAATAACCAAATTATGGAAAGAGCCTAAATGTCCATCAACTGATGAATGGATGAAGAAGATGTGGTTTATATATACAGAGTAGAATCATTTTTAAAGTTATGGGCACATATTGAGAAATTGTTCCCCAGAGAGCTTGCATTTACTAATGCTTCCAACAAAAGTGTATAAGCGTACCTGGTTTTTTATATGCTATAATTCTGAAGTCATCATTCAACTTTTTATTCCTTGCTAAACTGGTGAGTGGAATATAATAGTACATTGCATTGGAGTAAAGTTTCTATTTAATTCTAAAATTCTATTTATTCATTCACCTTTTGATTATTGCTCTTAATAATTAAATTCTGCAGCTCATGTTTGACTTAAAGGGCATATCAGGACCTACACATATTTTAAATACAGAACAATTACTTTTTGTACCCTCTTAAATTCTTTCAAATGCAAAACATCCAATAGATTCTTTGTGAGGAAAATTTACATTCATTTAAGCCACTTGCTTTGTCCACTGGGAGAACAAAAAAAGATAGTAAAATTGGATTTTATATTTTGTTTATATTTTATTATTTATTAAGAGCTCTGTGTTCCAGGTGCTGGATTAAATTTTTTACATGAATCATCTACGTTTTCCTTGCCCATTCTTATGCAGTAGTAGTAAAGTATCCCCACTGTTAAAAGTGTCATGGCTCTACATGATAGCATAATTTGAGTCCATGTTTGTGTGAGACCAGAGTTAGAGTTACTAATAGCTGCAATATACTACTTTTTCTAAAGTGGTCTTGTGTTAATGATGGTATGAATCAATTCTATCTTGATGAATGAAGAATAAGATAATTAATGTCATCACATCATACATCTGGTAGCAATGTTTTATTCCTTCATAAGAAAGTTAAAGAATGAGAGGGGAGGGGATTGTCTGCTATTTTTTGCAAGTTCCCTTTCTTGATGCCAGATTTCTACTTAAGCCAGTCACTCAGGGCACAGTGGTTTATGTGAGAGCTAATACTCTTCTTTTCCCATGGGCACTTGTCCATCCCTGTTCTGTTTCTCTTCATCTCTTCTTGGGGCAACATGTAATCTGCCAGGCCTAACTCATTACTCACCCAGGGACCTGTATAGTTGCCAGAAGTCAGAACACTGGCCTTGATGGTTATGTGGTCCTTGGTCTCTGCCCTCTGGGAGTCTAGGGTGAGAGATCCTGTCACATTGGAAAGCATTAATCCTGCTATCTCTCAAGCCACTTTCCTGCTCTACTAGACCACAAGCCGAGGTTTCTCCCCCTTCTATAGAAAGCAAGAGCACATTAGCCAGGATATGGCCTGGGCTTCTGTTTTTTATAGACTTGCAGAGCCCATGGGAGGCATAACTGTCCGAAAGTGTCTCCAAATATTTCCTACAATTTAATCTTTGTTTTCCTTTATGTGACTAAGTTTTTCACTGTGCAGATCTGGATCTCTAACAATGCTTGCACAAAAGTGTACATTCATCCTCATATTTTTCCATCTTTTAGGCTAACAGAATGGGAATTCTATATAGTCACAATTATATTGATTTCCACAGCATGAGAGACTTTGTTCATTGGCTCCTTTCACAGATATTCAGTGAGGGCTAAATGTATGCTACACACAAGGAACAGAGGAGTGAACCAGACAAATACTCTCTTCATGGAATGGCATTAGGGTAAGAAGGCAGCAATAAAAAATAATCAAATAAAAGAGATCTTTTAAAATGAGGTTTTTGATGCATGCTACAAAATAAATAAAAGTAGTATATTGTAATAGAAAATGATGGTTTAGGGTGGTAGAAAAGGCCACCTCTAGTTGCATGTCAGTGAGGAGGTGACATTTGAGCTTAGACTGAGTGACTAGAAGGCACCAGCTATTTAGGCATCTAGAAACAGACAACTCCAACATGAGATAACAACAAGGACAAAGACCCCAGGGAAGAAAATATTTTGACCCATTCTAGAAAGGCAATGTGGCAAGAGCATAGGGAATGAAGGGTAAAAGTGGGAGAATTCACAGGTAAGGGCAAGTCAGATCATGTGGGATCTAATGGGCCATGGAATTTAGATTTTATGCTAAATGGAATAGAAGACTACTGAAGAATTTGATGTGGGAATTGGAAAAATCTGTTTTATGTTTTTAAAGCATTACTCTGGCTTTTATGTAGATTATAAAGGAACACAAATAGAAGGGAAACAACCAGCTGGGAGACTTTTGCAAGAATTAAAGCTGGGGTGAACAGTGACTTAGACCAGAAAAAAAATAGTGAAAATAAAGAGAAGTTAACAGGTGTGGAATATGCTTTTTAGGTGGAGTCAAAAGCATTGTTGATGGATTGTATGGTAGTAGTGATGGTGTTGAGGTGAAAGAAATAGGAGAATCAATTCTAGATTTTTCCCCTAGATAACTCTATATTTTTCACCTGAGCAATTGGATAGAGGGTGATGACATTTACTGAGACAAGGAAGAGTCTGGAAAGAATGGTTGTCATGGAGTGGAAGTTAAGACCCCTGTTAGGTAAAACTATAATTGATATGCCCTTTAGATATGTAAGTGAAAATGTCAATCAGTTCGTTGGATTGTGTGGGATTTAGTTCAGATTAGAGTTAAAGAATCATTTTTTAATTGGTTGAATCTGATGAATGAGATTATGTAGTTTTGAAGGAGGAAAAAAATTCTCAATCTAGCATCTCTATTTCTGTCAATGATGCCATTTTTCTTTTTTAAGTTTATTCATTTGAGAGAGAGAGAGGGAGAGAGAGAGAGCACATGTGCACAAGTTGGGGAGGGACAGAGAGGGAGAGAGAGAGAATCCCAACCAGGGATTCAATGTGGGGCTCAAACCCCATGAACCATGAGATCATGACCTGAGCCGAAATTGGTCACTTAACGATTGAGCCACCCAGGCTCCCTGATGCCATTTTCTCATTACCCAATGCCTCAGTCTTTTTGTGCTGGTATAACAAAATGCCATAGATTGGGTAGCTTCCAAACAACAGAAATTTTCTCTCATAGTTCTGGAGGCTGGGAAGTCCAAGAGCAAGGAGATTATATACTTAAATACTTCATTAAAGCACAAAGCAAAACAAATGAAACCTAGATGGGGATTGAATTAAAGAAAAGAGCATGAGCTTTGGAGAGAGAAAGTTCTTGGGGATTTTGTGAGTTTTCACTAAGATAATGTGCATAAAAATTCTTTATGCCCTATAAAGTAGCACCTGAAATCATTCTTAGCACCAGAAAGTTGTAAAATGAAGTACTATTAAAATGATACACCATATTGCAAATTTTCAAGGCTTGGCTGTTACTATACCTTTGTCTCCGGCCACATAGGACATTTTCTTGTATTCTGAAATCCTTTCATTTCTAACCAAAATACTTAGAATTCAAGAACTGAAGTTTCTCACTGTTGAATTAATGTTTATATCATTCCTTTGGGTTTTTTTAAGTTTATTTATTTTGTTCACCCTGTTTGAATTGGACAAAAGACATACAAATGAGAATTAGTGGCAAGCACGTTCAGCCTCTTCTGAAGTATGCATGCTCAGGCTCCTTTCTGAATCAATCTACCAAACACTCTCAACCAGATTTTGAAGAAGACTGATTGAAAACACTGACAGACTGCACCCTTAGAATCATGATAATTCACATATCTTCTCAGCTTCTTTGAAGTTTTCAGCAGAAACCAGAGGAAAAAAAAATCACATTTCATACTTTCTTGTTTATTCACAAGAAAGGAAACACTTAAGAATTTAGATAACATACATACATGCTGCCTTGATTTTATGCTGACAATTTATGCAGAGTGAAAGCAAAATATACAGCATCTGTGTGAAGAATGTACGCTGGTACTCAGGCGATGGGCAGCCAGACAGAGCTTGACAGTGAGGGCCAGATGAGCCAGTATCCTGCACGAGGCCCTAACAACATCTACTGCTCCAACTGCATTTCACTCTGCCGCTGTTGGACTAAACAATCTCTTAAAAGTTAATGGCCTTCTTCAGGGCTGGCACTGAAATTGCTGGTATTGCAGGGAGTAATTTTTTAAAAGTCATTACAGTACACAGTAATATAGTTTATTTCAGGTTTCCAGTCCTTTTCCTAAGGGACAAAGTTAGCTTTCAACAAAATGAAATCACAAGTAGAAATATACCACGATTTTCAACTTACAGGTTTTCTGAGTGTGTTAAATAAAACACTTCATATATTTTTTGGTGAGAAGATGTTTCTTTCTAGTATCCAGCCTGCCCTACCACCCATCCTGGAGTCATGATTCAACTTGGCTATCATCAGACTAAAGTTCTTCACTATTGGTCTGTGTGTGAAGGGTGTCTTCTAAACATTATCACAAATGTTCTATTTTAACTATGGAGAGAAGAGGGCCTACAAAGAGACCAAGTAGAGTTAGCAGGTTGTCTGCGATTATTCTGAATTGCAGAGGAAAAGAGACCCAAATAGACCAAAAAATTTATTTTTTGGAGGTATTCTGTTTGCTAACTTAAGGCATACCAGACATATTGTATCATCACTTTGTAACCTCAAGCAAATTAACAGTTCTAGGTAGTGGTCATCAATGACTAGTAACATCATAAAAAGAGGAAAAAAGAACCCTTTACGTTATAATACTTATGAGGCATTTTGCCAAAAATATTAAATTTGAATCTGTTCAGGCCTCTACATGTAAATAATATCCTATGGAATATATACAGAGTAAAGGAACATGTTAAATGACAGCATGGGGATGTAATCAGCAAAAATGAAACTGCAGAAATAATACAGGAAGACAAACTACTCTCTTCAACAAATTGGAAAAACAAAAACAAAAACAAAACAACCAGTGAGGAATTTATAGATTTAAAGAAACTTATATTGTGACATATAGACCTCATTTACGTTCTGAGTTAAACAAACAAACTTAAGAAATGGTTACAAAATGGAAAAAAGCTGAATTCTAACTAGAGCATTTTATGAGCTTATGGGAATGTTTTTGTTTTTGTTTTTGTTTTACCTAAGAGTGGTATTCTACATGAGAGGGCTTGCTCTCGAATTTTGGAGTCTCAGGATTTCTTGTAATTTAAAGAGTCATTGAAGACCTTAAAGTTATTTTGTTTAAGTAGATTATATCTATTGATATGTATGTATTGTAAATTAAAACACAAAATTAAAATATTAACTCATTTAAAATGAAAATAACAATCGAGTTACACATTATTTTCATAAAATAACTATATTTTCCAAAACAAAAAAGGTAGAAGTGTGGCACTATTTTAGATTTTGCAAATCTTTAAAATAACTTTCTTTATAGAAAACAGATGAATTCTAATATCTGCTTTTGCATTCATTCCTTTGTGCTATCACATGTCATGTAGCCTCTGGAAAACTTCACTGTCTACTCATGAGGATAGGAAATAAAAAGGCAACCAAAATCTTAATACTATTTGAAAATAAACTCCTTGAAAGAGTGATGGGGATGACCATGGGTCAACCAGCCCATACTGTGAGAACTACTGTGTTAGAGATACATTCTGATATATTAAAAATGAAAAATAAAAACCTATATTTTTGATATTAACTTCATTATGATCTGGGATGGAGATTATATTTGATACACTATTTTTACAATTTGCTAGTTGTTCAAACTGGATAAGCAGTACATCCGATTCATTAAACTAAGCCTGGTAAGTTTAAGTTTACCATAACAAAAAGGAAAATAAAAAACTAAAAATTAAGTAAATAACAATAAAAATGTTTTTGTAGGTGGGGCAATTATTTGACTATAATAATTACAATTACAACTATAATTACAATATTGAAATTTTGAACAAGAGTAGTAGTAAAAAAAAAAAAGACAAGTAGTAATGTGGGTCTGCTAGCCTTGTCTTTATAAAAACATGAATGAATATACTATGGGTGAGATTATAATATTTTAAGATTAAGATTTCTTGGAAAGATACATAGTTTTCATCCTTTAATTGACATTAATGTGTTTGTCATCAGAGTGTCAAGTTACAAAGTTAATATAAGTTTTTAAAGTTGGATTAAAAAGAGTTAAGAAATTATAGGTTAATTAAGTAAAAATTATTTACTTAATTTTCTAGGTTATGTGTTTATTATAGTAGAAATAAAAAAGTAACTATTGGTGAGAAAATTTTCCCACAGAGCAAACATCAAGTCTGAATGGTTTTACTCATGAGTCATAGCAAGCTTTCAATGAGCAGATCATCTAATCTTATATAAAATCTTTAAAAGTGTCAAGGACTACTGGAAAGTGTCCCCAATTCATTCTATATGGCATTATAAATTTGATATCAAAACCAGACAAGGGTAGAAGAAATAAGAAGTATTGGCCTGGGATATAGATGCAAGAATTCTGAACAGAACATTAGCAAACTAAACATATAATACTGTAAAAAACACAAAATATATATGATGAAGTTAAAGTTTACCTATGGAACTCAAGAATGATTTAATATCACAAAAATATTTAAACATCATTTACCATATCAATAGAGTAAAAGAGAAAACCTGTAAGACTACCTCAGGAGACATAAAAAGCAAATCATGATAAAATCCTTAGTAAATTAAGATTGGGAGGGACATCAGCAAAATAGAGAAATAGGACGTCTCAGCACCATACCTCCCATAGAAACACAGATTTTTAACAACTATTCCCAGAAAAGAACACCTTTATGAAAGGCCAAGAGCACACCTGCGAAGTTCTAGTACATTGACGGACCAAAAACTCTGAGACTAGATGCATTGAAGAAGGTTAAGAGCAGTTTCACTTCACCCATGTCACCGTTCTCCCAGGGAAACACAACTTTGAGGGAAGAAAAATCCCTTTAGGTGTTGATTTTTCTCATGGGCTAAAGTAAGAGCAAAACGTGACTGCAGCTTTCCTAATCTTTTAGGATGTTGCCCAAGAGATCCATTTCTGCCTTGCCCCACCCAGAACACTGAAGGGATTGAAATGGCTGAAAAATCTCAGGACCATTAGAGAAGGGTAGAACTTACAGAACCCAGGGGATCTTAACAACAGGCTGCAGATTATATAACCTGCTCAAGGTCTCCACCGAGAACCCCACCCACAACTCTGTAGAACCCCTCACCTGGGGACTCTTGACTGTGAGTGGATGCAAACTCCTAGCAATCTGTACTCCCCTGCAGACTGAACACAAGGAAGCCTCCTTGGATGGCACATGAGGGCCACCACATACAACACACAAACATTAGCAACTGGCTCAACTCTGTTAGATTGGGAGATGGCACACAACCTTGACACTTAAGTGCACTGCCATGGAGAAAATAAACAAGAGATTCTCAGTACCCAGCCTGGTTTTGCAGAATTAAGGGAAAGTACACAATTCTAAATCTTCCCTCCAAAGAATGAATAAGAGGAGTAGAACAGGTGCACCATTAGGAAAGGTCTGAGAGATTATCAGAACCTCTAACGAGGCTGATTTGTTAAGATCTTTTTTGAAGCCAGTCAGCACGATTAGAGAAGGTAACTGCTTCTTCAAATGTGAAGACAACAATACACAGCTTTAAGGACATGAAGAAGTATTGGAAACTATCAAGACTGAACCATCAATAAATAGAAAAATTGAACAGACCAATAATAAGAAGATTAAAGCAGTAATCAAAGTCTTCCAACAAGGAAAAGCCCATGTTCAGATGGCTTCACAGGTGAATTCTGCAAAAATTTAAATAATTAATGCCAATCCTTCTCAAATCCCTCCAAAAAGCTGTAGTGGTGAGAACATTTCCAAATTCATTTTATGAGGCCAGCATTAGTGTAATATTGAAGCTCAACTATGACACTACAAGAAATGAAAACTACAGGTGATTGTGCCTGATGAACACTGTTGCAAAAATTCTTGATAAAATACTAGCAAACCAAATTCAGCAGCACATTAAAAGGATTGCACACCATAGTCAAATGGGATTTATCCTTAGATTTAAGGATTGTTCAACATATGCAAATCAATCACTATGATATGCTGTGTTAGCAGAATGGAAGATAAAAATCGTGAACATCTCAGTAAATACAGAAAAAGCATTTGACGAAATTCCTAATATTATACTCAATAGTGAAAAACTGAAAGCTTTTTTTCTAAGATCAGGAACAAAACAAGGATGCTCACTTTGACCACTTCTATTCAATGTTGTAGTAGAAGTTCTAGCCAGAACAATTAGACAAGAAAAAGAAGTAAAAGACATCCAAATTGGAAAGGAGAAATGAAATAGTCTCTTTTTGCAAATGACATGATCCTATGTATAGAAAATCCTAAAGACTGCACCATGAAAAACCTCTCAGAATTAATAAGAAATTCAAGAAGTTTGCAGGACACAAAAATCAGCATATAAATATTAGTTGCACACTTATACATGAACAAAAACTATCTGAAAAAGAAATTAACAAAAAAAAAACCATTTACAATAGCACCATACAAGATAATTAAACCAAGGAGGTGAAAGATTTGTACACGGAAAATTATAAAACACTGGTGAGATTGAAGAAAATGGAAGTCAAAGATATCTCATGTTCATAGATTAGAAGAATTAATATTAAAATGTCTGTAACACTCAAAGGAATCTACAGACTCACTGCAATCTCTATTGCAGTTTTTACACACACACACACACACACACAAACACACACACACACACACCTTAAAATTCATATGGAACCAATCAAGACTCCAAATTAGCCAGGGCAAGCTTGAACAAGAAGAAAAAACCTGGAAGCATCATATTTTCTGATCTCAAATTATGTTACAAATTATAAATCAAAACAGTATGGTAATGGCATAAGAACAGACCTATAGAACCGTGAAACAGAAGAGAAAGCCCTGAAATAAATCCACCATAGTCATCTATTCTTCAACAAGGGCACCACAAAAACAAAATGAAGGGAAGTTAGTCTCTTCACTAAATGGTGTTGAGAAAACTGAATATCCAAAAGCAAAAGAATGAAATTGGGTCTATATCTCACAGCATATATAAAAATCAACTCAAAATGGATGAAAGACTTCAATGTAAGACCTCCAACCATAAAACTAAAACAGAGCAGAGCAAAGAGCTCACTTAAATAGGTCTTGGCAATGTTTTTCAAACATAACCCTAGAAACATGGGCAACAAAAGCAAAAACAGATAGGTAGGATTTCATCCAACTAAAAACTTTGAGACAGCAAAGGAAACATTGAACAGAGTAAAAAGACAACCTATAGAATGAGGGAAACTATTTACAAACCATACATCTTATGAGAAGTTAATATCCAAAATATATAAGCAATTCCTGTAACTTAATTGCAAAACAACATAACACCACCAGCAAAATTACTCATCTAGTTCCATTTAAGTGTCTGAAACATTTATGGTCCATTGAGAGTCATGATTCTTGTGAGATTTGCAAACAAATGCAGATGTGTAACAGGGTGGAAAACTATGATCAAATGGCATTAGTAGCTTAACTTGCATTATTCAAATCAGAAATAAAAAACATAAAAAGCTTTTTTTTATTTCTAATTCCTCTCCTCAGATACTTCTTGGTCTATTTATGTTATTAATTAATAATATAGGCAGACGCCAGAATTGCTAAATAATTAAAGCCATTAATTCTCCAGGAAAACTGCCTAGGATTGAATGATGTTTCTATTATTACTAAATGTATGACTTGGGGCAAGATATTTAACATCTCTGTATCTCAGAATATTCACCTGTGAATGGGAATAATAGCATAACCCTCACAGAATTTTAATAAGTTGTGGTATGGCTTGCATATTGATGAGGAATGCATTTCTAAAGCCTGACAATTTTCTAGTGTCTCTTCTGTACAGAAGGAAGCCAAGAAGTTCTATCCTTAGGTTATGTCTAGAAAAGTTTGATCTTCTGCATAATCTTAAGTGATTCCTTGAATGTGGGATTCAGAAAAACTGTTAATCATTGGAGAAAAGCAGTTCAATGACTCCCAGCTATAATACATTTTCATTTTCTCAATTGCATGGTAAGCATCAAGGGAAGAATGTACTGTATATAAATTTCCCTGATCTATTCATTATTTATAAACAATTTAACATAAATTCACATGCTGATAGTTATTTCCTTAGGTATATTTTATATTAATTGGTTTGTTTAAATTGTATTTGGATTTAAGTCCTCAAATTTTAGTGTTTCTGGAAAGTATTTAAATATTGCTGACAGCTAAAAAGTTTAGTTCTCTGTTCAATCCTTTGACCAGTTCCCATGGTTTACTGATTAACAGAGATACATGATTGATTCCTTCTTCCACCATAAGTAAAGTGTCATACAGGTATCATCAGATATCTGGTACTTCTGGGGTATCTGGGTGGCTCAGTCAGTTGAGCATCTGAGTCTTAATTTTTGCTTAGATCATTAATCCCAGGGTCAAACCCCATTTTGAGCCCCACGTTGAGCATGGAGCCTGCTTTAGACTCTTTCTCTACCCCTCTCCCTCTTCCTCTACACCTCTTGCCTGCTCACATAGTCTCTCTCTAGCTCTCTAAAATAAAAGTTAAAAGAAGAAATATGGTACTAATAGGTATCAGGGACTCACTAGTTCTCTTTGAAGGCTGCAGGGATTTGGATCTAAGTTAAACTGAATTCAGATGTTGGAATTAGATCAAGAAATTTGCTTCTGAACTTTGTTAATTCTTTGGTTCTAGGAAGTTGATATTAAATGATTACTACAAGATTTCTTATTAACTCTAAAAAATGCATAGTGAAAAACCAGAAAAGTCACATTTAGCACATTAAATGTTGATGAAAGAAGTTGCATTTTTTACTTTTGGGAGTCACAGATAATTGCATTAGCTCAGTATCTTACAGTTCTTTCATAGGGACAAAGGAATTTAGCAAGGATTTTGGCTGACTGGATGATGGTATGACTTGTTATGCAGAATATTTTTAGGTAAAATACTTTTGGGAACAACACCTACTGAGGAAGAAAAAACAATATTACACTAATATGGCCAATGACAAAGGATTAACAGAAATTCTTATAGATCAAACTCAGAAGATGATGAGAGGGCCTTGGCTCTGATGGCCATTTATCCACAGGAGGATTAGTTTAATAAGAAGTTCAATTGCAGGGTTGGCTTTACAAAAACATACCAACTCATTCTATTATTCTAAATATTATGACATTCCTTCCTCACCTGTAAAATTGGAAGAGATTTTCTTGGGAAGAAATAAGTAATTGTCTTGGATCTTTAGAAAAAATTGTGAATTACACTGAAGGCAGCCGCAGTAATGCCAAACTCTTGGACACTTGAGGTGAGCCATTTCTTGGGTAGATTCCATTTTCTCAAAGTGTCTGCTTAATCATAAATCCAAGAACTCTCTTGGCTCTCTAAGTTTCTTTGCACCAGAGTGATTCTGGTAGGGGTATAGAGGTTTAGACTTACCCAAAAATGGATTCAGTAGTAATGGGTACAGTGGATACTATAGTGTGCAATCCAGATACTACCCTTCTAGAATCACAGCACTTATTGTCCCAGTTTACACAAGTGCTGGTTACTAATAGCTCTTAGTGAAATCTTTCTCTAGAAATTGCCCTTAAGTAGAGGAAACCACCTCATCCAAGTTTGCTCTCTACCCTGAGGCAGGCTTCATCTAATAACTGATTATTGAAGAAGACCCAAAGGTCCAACCTCATTGCCTCCATTTGAGACTACTTTGAAGAGCCACTCCCAGCTTTAGAACTTCCCAGAGGACTGGCTGAGACTTCTGCTGGAGGACTGCATTGCAGTTCAACTTCTGTCTGCCCAATACTGCTTTCTCTTTCTCAGTAGGTATTGTTCCCAAAAGCACTTTACCAAAAAATATCCTGCATATAAATCTTCATTTCAGAGTCTCTCTCTCTCACAGAGAATGTATCCTCTGATGGTTGCTTGTGTCAGGAGTGGTTCCAGGAAGTAGACTATGAAGTGAATTGGATCTTCCTCTTGCCAACTGGTAATGACTCCATCATTGTTGGCAAGTAGAGTACTCATAGACCTTAACACGTTGTAGTGGCATATAGTTAAAACATTCACTAATGGTAAACTAAAATGGGATTCTAGTGAAGGGAAGTGCCCCATTAGGAGAATATCTCAGGCATTTGAAAGGTTCTGGGGATAATAATTATAATAACTATGGAATCAGACAGCCTTTGCTCGGTGCTATTGGCACATTTAAGAAAGTCATTTAAATGCTGAGGATACTAATAATTAGTTAAATGTGAGCTCTGAAAGTCAAAGGGCCTTTTTAGTAGCACAGAAAGAGACTTTCAAATCCTGCAGCTGGAAGGGAAGAAAAGAACCTTTCAAGAGTAGTAGGGCTCCAGAGAAAGTTGACTTTTTAACTGTGGCAAATCTGACATGCCAAGATCAGAAACCTATTGGAAAGACATGGAATGCTGGGTGTATGGATGGGGCCAACTGTGTCAATTTATCAAAAAATCTTGAATTCCTAAATTCACCTTATCCCTCTAGGGTACAGAAGTCATCCAAACATCCATTAAACTCTAGGGCTTTCCTATTCCGCCTTGCAAGAAAATATATATTCCTCTCAGAGTCTGTCTTTACTTCTTCTCCTGACCATCAGGCCAATATCCAGGGTCATTTTACAGTATAAACCAACCAGGGAAAGGCTAGGTTTGCTAAAGACGAAAAAAAGAATATATATCAAAGAATCAGTAAGGCCTGGTTAACATATATTAGAAGGGGCCAAGAGAGTTTTTATAGGATTACTTCTTGAGGTGCTGGATTAGGGAGCAGAACATAAAGTTGGATAAGTGAGTTTATTTCCCACTTTTCTAGGATATAGGATTTAATTCTCTGGAAAGACTTTAGGGAAAAAAAAGTGTTAAGATACTGCTAGGATGATCCTTGAGAGATTAGAGAAAACCAAATGCCTTTTCTAACTGAAGTGGAAAGTCTTGACCTACTGTGACTAATAGCTGAAATAGGAATCAATAGGCAGAGAGAAGTGAAGAGAGAGAGGATACATTGCATACACCCAGAAAAACTACCAGCTGACAGTGGGGGGTTTGTTTGTAGGGGGGCTTTGGAGACATTTTGATTACCAAAGCAAAAGGATTGTATTGGTGAGAGGTACATCCATGTCACTGGGAAGCTCAATGATGTCTTTCCCCTGTAGTAAGGAATGATAGAAAGGTGCTATTACCAAACTGGAAAAGGGGTGATGTAGACTGGGTATTTAATCATTAGAAGCCTGTTGTGTACATTTATTATAATGAGAGGCAAGACTGGAGTGGCAACTTAGGATCTGACCTTCAGAGATATTAAATGACTAATAAGGCACAATATTATTAGGGAGAACATAAATGAACAACCAAAAAGGATATTGCTTAACTTATTCAACTAAAAGAAATGAAAAAAAAATCTATGATTAGGATGGTAAGGGCACCAGCCTTATGTGGGAAATAGGGCAGTCCTTTGCCCATGTTCTAGACTTGAGCCAAGTTTCAGGCCCTGAATCTACTGACTGAAGGAAATGCTGAGTCCACAGGAGGAAGGACTCTATATGGTAATAATTCCCTCAGTTATTTCCCCAAAGGAACCTATGACCATTTACTAGGTTAACCATACACTGAGGAAAAAAATACCTAGACATTTCAAGGATTCTGGGATATAGGGTCTGAGTTGAAGGAGATACCCAGAAATCTAAAGCATCACCTGCCATATGTCAACTCTGTGCTTACTACTATATGTATACTACCACATCCAATCTTACAACAAACCTATTACTATTTCCACTTTACCAATGATGAAGCTGAAGCTTATAATAGTTACATACTTGCTCAAAGTTTATACACTGTTAAGAAGATTCAGAGCCAGAACTTAAAGTCTGTTTGACATCAAAACTCATGCTTACTTCTCTGTTCCTGCACAAATACACAAATGGTTCCCTAAACCTGTAAGTCAGAGTTGATTCAATAATAATATTCTCTGGTCCTCTTCACTTCTTTTCTCTTTTTGCCTTGTCACTAAACAGGAAATAACTCATTATTTTAGCCAGATGGCAGCCAAATAACACCTCTGAGAAAAAATTGACTGCATTTACTTTAAATGACACATAAACCTTAATGTTTAAATCACCCTTTCAACATAGTGCCAGGAAAAAATACAGGGGAAGTGATTGAATTTTTCAGAAATAGTCATAACTCCCTTAATGTGGAGAGATTTGAGGCTTTCTAAAATGGAAAGGATATATCAGATTGTTACACATCTTACTTCTCAGAAAAGGTGTCCTTGAGGAATCTTAGAGATATTTAAAGAAGTCATGATACCAAATGGAATTGGGAACCTGGCCAAAGCAGCATTTTCCCAGGACATTAACTATTAGTCTCCCATTTGTCATCATGAATATATATTTGCTTCATAAATGTACATGTAATGGATATATTCTAATAAAGATAATTACCTACTCCCAAATAAAATCTCTTTTATTCTTAGAGCTGTTTCCTCTGTATCTGTTGTACTCATATTTAGCCTGAACTACTGTGCTGTTAGAGAACATAGAACATGTCTTTATAGCCTGGATTTTCATTAAAGAAGTCAACCAAAATTGTTAAAGAATCATTAATTCAATGTAGGGCTTAAACACAAAACAATATCCTTTGTTGGCTATTATCACAGTGTAGTGACAGAAAGCAGAAAAGGAGAGATGAGGATTGATTGTTTACTTCTTGAAATAAAAATTCAGACGATATGTCAAAGGGGCTTCCATTATGCTGTAAGAAGTAAATGGAAAGCTATAAATGAAATAAGTTTTGTTATTTGAGTTTCATAAAGTTTATAACTTAGTTCTGCCAAAAGGCTACTAAAAGTGAATTTATTTCCATAAGGACCAGAATTTCACATTTCACAGTGAACAAAAGGTTTGCTGAAATTTATATTGAAAAACACAACTAAAAATAATAAAAGTATATTTATTAAGCCAAGTACTATAATTAGGTTATGATAGCAAACATATTATAGCTGTGTGCTAATATTAGGAAGAAAGAAAGTATAAATCAAATTCCCCTTTTTTTGTGAGGAAATCAGACAATCACTTTTGTATGATGTTATAGCATTCTTCATTTTACATCTGACATTTTACAGAACATGAAGAGTCATTTTTATAAAGATATATGGAAACTTCATCAATTTTTCCCAATGGTCTTTTACCATTTGTTATTCAAAACTATTCTCTTTTATTTATTTTTATTTTTTCATTAAGCATTTTTCATGTTTATTTTTGAGATAAAGCATGAGTAGGGGAAGGGCAGAGAGAGAGAGAGACAGAGAATTTGAAACAGGCTGCAGGCTCTGAGCTGTCAGCACAGCCCCATGCAGGGCTCAAACTTGGGAATAGTGAGATCATGACCTGAGCTGAAGTCAGACATTTAACTGATTGAGTCACCCAGGTGTCCCAAAACCATTCTCTTGTAAAGTGTTTATTCTGACATTATCTTTATCACTGTTTCCTTCCTCACTTTTAAATTAAACTAACTCATCCAGGTCACTATTTTTCAATAGTTTTGCCTGTGATTCCCTTGCACCTGTTTTTATATTTATAGAATGGGATAATCATCTATAAACTGACAGTTAAATAGAATGTGGAAAGGATTAATGCAACTGCTAAACAGGAAGAGATGTTTCAAGTGGGGACTAATATTTAAATTAATACTTTTGTGCTTTGACTTTCGCTTTCCTAAACAATAACATGTCCACTGCGTCTTAGTGAATAAGAAATCACAGAACAGAGGAATGGTTTAAAGAAAAACCTGTTTTAAAGAAAAAAGAATGAGATAACATGTGTATTAGTCTACTCAGTCTACCATAACGCAATACCACAGGCTGAGCATCTTAAACACAGACATTAATTGTCTTATGGCCCTAAAAGCTGCAAGTCCAAGATCAGGGTGATTTTAGGATTGGTTTCTGGTGAGGCCTCTCTTCCTGGCTTGTAGATTGCCCCTCTCATTGTGTCTTCACATGGCATTTCCTCTCTGTAATGAAACAGAGCAAGAGAGAGATCTAGTGTTTCCCCTTTTCTTATAAGGATGCAAATCCTAACACGTTAGGGCCTTCCCTTATGACCTCATTTAATCTTAATTAGGTCTATAAGGCCCTGTCTCCAAATATAATTGCAAATATAATTAGGAATTAGAGCTTCAATATATGGATTTTAGGGGACAAAATTCAGTCCCTAGCAACATATGCTCATTTGTAACTCCATTGCTTCCTTCTTGTTTGACTTGTGATAAATTAAAAACATTGCTTAGCCTTAATTTGTTAATCTATATAATGTGGACAAATACTCAATTCATAGGATTTTGACATGGATCAAAGAAACAGTGCATTTTAAGGACTTAGCATACTACCTGGCATAGAATAAGTGCACAATAAATACTGATTGTTATTAAGGGTTCCTGTTGATACCCCAGTGCTAATAAAAACTGAAAAATGAAAAGGGATTGTCTTCTTTTCTTCATGACACTAAGAAATGGGGAACCTGGAAGAGATCTGGAAGATGGCAGAGTAGGAGGTACTGAAGCAACAGCTACATCTTGCAACAAACTCTGAAAATGACCTAGAGACTGGCAAAGCACACCTTCCATAACTAGTCATAGAGAGAAGGCAACATAAAAGAGGGTAGGAAACTGGAGATGAGGTCAAGAATTAAACCTCTGGTACAACTAACCATATGTGGGCAGGACATCACAAACATGGAGGAGAAAGGGGATCAGATTCCATACCAGGCACCCCTGGTCTTGTAGACTTTAATTGGGTAGCCAGAGGCTTATAGGAACCAAGTCTAATATTCTCCATCTACCTTTCTAGCACCATGTACCCTGCCCTAGCATTCCTCTGGAGACCCACCCCATATAACCTGCTTACCTATGCAGGCATCCCTCTAAACCTCTTCTGACTCACCACACACCCTGCCCTTTGATGCCCCCATAGCTGACACAGCAACTAATTGCAGACAGCCAGGCTAAGCGCCAGTTATTTCTACTAGTGAACCCTCAGAGGCTTCATCTGGGTCTCTCAAATATGTGGGGAGCAAACCCTGCCCACTGTACCCGTAACAGGTGAAGTGGGTCATTATAGCCACCTGAGTTGAAGTCCAGATATCTCCCAGCATGTTTACAGCAACCACAACTCAGCCACAACAAGAGGGTGCATGGAGTCCACATAGGAGACACCCCTAGAACAACTGGTTCTGGTGACTGAAGGTCACTATATAGCACCATAGATAGAACCTCTTCTACACAAGGCCGATACTTTCAAGACCAGAAAATGGGTAACTTATCTACCTAATGCATGGAAATAAACAAGTTAGACAAAATAAGGAGACAGAGGGAGATGTACCAAATGAAATAATAAGATAAAATCATAGAAAGAAAAGAACTAGACACAAACAACATGCCTGATAAAGAGTTCAAAGTAATAGTCATAAAAGGTACTTACCAGATTTGAGAGAATAGCAGATAAACTTAGAATTTCAACAAAGATATTGAAAACATAAAAAATAACCAACCGGTGCTGAAGAATAAACTAACTGAAATGAAAAATATGCTAGAGGGAACCAAGAATAGATTATTAGAGGTGGCAGAAGAATAGATGAGTAATCTGGAAGACAGAATAATGGGAAGCAACAAAGCTAAACAGTAAGAATAAAAAAAAATAATAAAAAACTATGAATAAGTTAAGAGACCTCTACAGTATCATCAAGTATAATGACACTCACATTTTAGGAATCCCAGAAGAAGAAAGAGAAAAGAGGGCAGGAAACTTATTTGAAGAAATGGCTGAAAATTTCCCTAATTTGAAGAAGAAAACAGACATTCAGTTCCAGGAATCAAAGAGAGCCCCAAACAAGATGAACTCAAGCAGATCCACACCAGACACATAATAATTAAAATTGCAAAAATCAAAGATAAAGGGAGAATTTTAAAGGCACCACCAGAAAAGAAAACACATACAAGAGGAAACCCCATAAGGCTATCAGCATATTTTTCAGCATAAACTTGGTAGGCCAGTGGAAGTGTCATGAAATATTCAAAGTTCTGAAAGGAAAAACCCTACAACCAAAAATATCTGGCAGGGTTATCATTCTTATCTATATCATTAAGGAGCTATAGAGTGTCCCCCCCAAAAAAATCACCCCTAAATCAGCCTTACAAGAAATGTTAAAGGGTATTCCTTAATGGAAAGAAAAGGCTGTAACTAGAAGTAAAATTATGAAAGGTAAAAAAATTTGCTGGTAATATATTATTCAATTATAAAGCCAGTATGGAGGTTAAAAACACAAAAGTAGTAAAATCAATTATATCTACAAAAATTATTCAAGGATACACAAAATCAGAAGATGTAAAATATGACATCATATATATAAAACATGGAAGAGGAAGTAAAATTTAATGCTTTTAGAATGTGTGCAAATCTGGCACACCTGGGTGGCTCAGTCAGTTAAGCATCCAACTTCAGCTCAGGTCATGATCTAAAGGCTTGTGAGTTTGAGCCCCACATCAGGTTTTGTGCTGACAATTCAGAGCCTGGAGCCTGTTTTGGATTCTGTGTCTCCCTCTTTCTCTCTGCCCCTCCCTCTCTCATGCTCTATCTCTCTCTATCTCTCAAAAATAAATAAACATTTAAAAAGTTTTTAAAAAAGAATGTGTGCAAATTTGAGTGACCATCAATTTTATATAAACAAAATACATATAAGATGTTATATATGAACCTCATAGTAACCACAAATCAAAAGCATATTAATAGATACACAAAAATAAAGAGAAAGGAATCCAAGTATATCACTAAAAATTATTCATCATCACAAAGGAAGAGATCATGAGAAGAAGAAAGGAATAGAGAACCAGAAGACAGAGAGAAAAGAACCCATTTATATACTGTCTTCCAAGAGACTCACTTCAGATTGAAAAACAAACTATATGTGAGCAGATGGAAAAAGATATTCCATACAAATGGAAGCAAAAAAAAAAAACTGGAATAACAATACTTATATCAAAGATGTTAAACTAGGTCCATAGCAATAGACAAAGAAGGGCATTATATAATGGTCAAGTGATCAATTTAACAAGTGGATATAACAACTGCAAATAACTATGCACCCAAAATGGGAGCTCTTAAGCACATAAAGCAAATATTAACAGGAATATATTGATAGTCATACCATAATAATAGGAGGTTTTAATACACTACTTATAGGAATGGATAGATCATCTCAACAGAAAATAAGAAAACGGTGGCTTTGAACAACACACTAGCCCAGATGAACTTAACAGTTATATACAGAACATTCTGTCCAAAAAGAGCAGAATACACATTCTTTTCAAGTGAAGATGGAACATTCTTTGGTATAGATAACAAGTTAGGACACAAAATAAGTCTGAGTAAATTTAATAAAATTTAAGTGATATCAAGTATTTTTTCTAACCATAACGGTATAAAACGAGAAATCAGTGACAAAAAAAAACTTCAAAAAATACAAACACATAGAGGCCAAAATGCAGATGACTAAACAACCAATGAATTACCAAAGAAATAAAAGAGAAAAAAATTTTTAAAAACATTGAGAAAAATAAAAATAAAAAGAGAATAGTCCAAAATCTTTGAGATGCAGCAAAAGAAGTTCTAAGAGGGAAGTTTATAGCAATACAGGCCTATATCAAGAAATAAGAAAAAGCTCAAATCATCTAACACCTAAAAAATCTAGAAAAAGTAAAAAACAGAATGTACAGTTAGTAGAAAAGGGAAATAAGAAAGATTAGAGCAGAAATAAATGAAATAGAGACCAAAAAAATAAAAAACACAGCAACATCAAAAAGAGACAACACACGTGCGCGCGCACACATGCGCACACACACACGGATAATAAAGAAAAAAATAAACAAGGTCAATAAAACCAGGAACTAGTTCTTTGAATAGATAAACAAAATTGATAAACTCTTAGCCAGATCCATAAAGAGAAAAAGAAAGAAAACCCAAATAAATCATAAATGAAAGAGAAGTAACAACTGATACCAGAAATAAAAAGGATTATATTAGAATGCTATGAAAAATTATATGCCAAGAAGTTGGACAACTTAGAAGAAATGGGCAAATTCCTAGAAACACGTAATCATCCAAAACTAAATTAGAAGGAAATAGAAAATTCAAAAAACTGATTACTAGCAACAAAAATGAATCAGTAACCAAAAAACTCCCAACAAATGAAAGTCAGGACCAGATGACATCACAGGTGAGTTCTACCAAATATTTAAAGAAGAGTTAATACCTATTCTTCTCAAACTATTCAAAATAATAAATGCGTAAAAATAAGACTACCAAACTTATTCTGTGAGGGCAGCATTACCCTGATACTAAAACCAGACAAAGACACTCCAAAAAAGAAAACTACAAGCCATTATCCTAAGGAATAGATGTAAAATTCCTCAATAAAATTAGCAGACCAAATTCAACAAAACATTAAAGGATCATTCACCACAATCAAGTGGTGGGTTAATCCAGGGATGCAAGGATGGTTGAATATTTGCAAATCAGCCAATGTGATACATCACATGAATAAGAAGAAGGATAAAAACAATATGATAATCTGAAAAGATGCAGAAAGAACATTTGCCAAAATTCAACATCCATTTATGATAAAAATTTGAACAAAGTGGGTTTAGAGAGAACATATTTCCACATAATAATAGCCATATACAAAAATCCCACAACTAACATAACGTGACGTCATTTCTCTAATAACAGGAACAAGACAAGGTTGTTCACTCTCACCAGTTTTATTCAACATAGTAGTGGAATCCTAGCTGAAGCAGTTAGATGAGAAAAAGAAATAAAAGGCATCCAACTTGGTAAGAAAGAACTAAAATGGTCCCTATTTGCAGATGACATAATACTATTTATAGAAAATACTAAATACTCCACCAAAAACGTTACAACTAATAATTTAGTAAAGTTGCCAGATACAAAATTAATGCACAGAAATCTGCCGCATTTCTATGGACTAGCAACAAAATAGCAGAAAGAGAAATTAAGAAAAGCAATTCTATCTGTAATTGTATCAAAAAATTAAAAACCTAGGAGTAAGTGTAAAGACTTAAAGAGGTGAAAGACATGAACTTTGAAAAATATAAGACATAGATGAAAAAATTGAAGGTAACACAGACAATGCTTATTAATTGGAAGAACTAATGTGATTAAAATGTACACACTACCCACAGTAGTCTACAGATTCAATAAAAACACTATCAAAATACCGATAGTATTTTTCACACACCTAGAACAAATAATCTTAAAGTTTGTATGGAAATGCAAATGACCCAAATAGCCAAAGCAATGAAGAAAGAACACAGTTGAAGGTATCACAATCCCAGATTTCAAGGTATACTACAAATATGTAATGAAGAAAAAAACAGTGTGGTGCTGGCACAGAAACAGACAAATAAATCAGTGGAACAGAGTAGAAAGGCCAGAAATAAACCCAAGTGTATATGGTCAATTGATTTACAACAAAGGAGGTAAGAATGTACAATGGAGAAAAGACAGTCTTTTCAATAAATGTAATGGGAAAACTGGGTAGCTACATGCAAAAGAATAAAACTGGACCACTGTATTACACAGCACACAAAATAAACTCAAAATGGCTTAAAAACCTAAATATGAGACTTGAAATCATAAAATACCTAAAAGAAAACACAGGCAGTAATCTCTTGGACATTGGCCTCAGCAATATATTTATGGATATGTCTCCTGAGACAAGGGAAACAAAATAAAAAATAAACTGTTGGGACTACACCAAAATAAAAGGCTTTTACACAGGAAAGGAAACCATCAACAAAACAGAAAGACAACCCACTACTGAATGGGAGAAGATATTTGCAAATGACATATCTGATAAGGGGTTAATACCCAAAGTATATAAAGAATGTATTCAATCTAACACCAAAAAAAGCCAAACAAACACACGAATAAATAATTGAGTTAAAGAATGGGCAGAGGACCTGAGTAGACATTTTTCCAAAGAAGACGTACAAATGCTCAACAGATACATAAAAAGATGGTGAACATCACTAATCATTAGAGAAGTGCAAATCAAAATCACAATATCACCTCACAGTAGTCAGAATGGCTGGTATCAAAAGGTAAGAAATTTGTTATTTCTTATTTGTATTGGCTATGATGTGGAGAAAAGGGAACCCTTATGCACGTTGGTGGGAATGTAAATTGGTGCAACCACTCTGGAAAACAATATGGATATTCGTCAAAAAATTAAAATTAGAAATATCATATGATCCAGTAATTCCACTATGCAGTATTACCCCAATAAAATGAAAACATTAATTTGAAAATATATGCACCCATATGTTTATTGAAGCATTGTTTATAATCACCAAGTGTCCATTCACAGATATCTTAGATAGATGTATTTATTTAATAGATAAAGAAGATATGACGTGTGTGTGTGTGTACACACGCGTGCATACACAGTGGAATATTACCCAGCCATAAAAAAAAGAATGAAATCTTGCCATTTGTGACAACATGGATGGACCTAGAGGGTGTTACCTTAAGCAAAATAAGTCAGACATAAAGACAAATATGATCTCACTTATATGTGGAATCTAAACAACAACAACAACAAAATTAACAGAAAAAGATTCATAAATACAGAAAACAAATGGATACTTGCCAGAGGGAAAGAGGATGGAGGTATGGATGAAGGTCTAGGGAATTAAGAGGTACAAACTTCTAGTTATAAATAAGTCATGGACACAAAAAGTACAGCATAGACAATACAGTGAATAATATTTTGATGACATAGTATGGTGGCAGATGGCAACTATACGTAGTGAGCATTGATAAATATGTAAAATGATTGAGTTACTGTATTTTACACCTGAAACTAATATAATATTGTATGTCTACTATACTTTGATTTTTTAAAAAAGTGGATTGGGGCCTTGGTGGCTTAGGTGGTTAAATGTCCAGCTCTTGATTTCTGCTCAGGTCATGATCTTAGGGTTCATGAGTTCAAGCCCTGTACTGAGGTCTGCACTAACAGTATGAAGCCTATTTGGAATTCTCTCTCTCCCTCTCTCTCTGTCCCCTTCCCTGCTCATGTGTGCATGCTCTCTCCTTTTCTCTTTCAAAATAAATAAATAAATTTTTAAAAAAGAAAGAAATGGGGAAGGTGGGGTTTGTAGAGAGTGAATAGAATGGGAAGAAGTAGCTACTAAGAGTAGATAAGAGCTTTATTACTAGGTATCATATGGTTTTCCTAAACAAAGAGGTAAAAGATCTGTATTCTTAAAACTATAAAGCACTTATGAGAAAAACTGAAGATGACACAAAGAAATGGAAAAACATTCCATGCTCATGGATTATGAGAACAAATATTGTTAAAATTTCTATACTGCCCAAAGCAATCCATATTTAATGCAATCTATATCAAAATAACACCAGCATTTTTCACAGAACTATAAGAAAAAATCCTAAAGTTTGTATGTAACCACAAAAGACCTTGAATAGTCAAAGCAGCCTGAGGAAACAAAGCAAAACTGGAGGCATCATGATTCTGGACTTCAAGCAATATTACAAAGCTGTAATCCTCAAGACAGCATGAATCACTGGAACAGAATAGAAAACCCAGAAATTGACCCATAACTGTATAGTCAACTAATCTTCAAAAAGCAGGAAATAATATCCAATGGAAAAAAACAGTCTCTTCAACAAATGGTGTTTGGAAAACTGAACAGCAACATGCAGAAGAATGGAATACTTTCTTACACCATACACAAAAGTAGATTCAAAATGGTGAATGACCTCAGTGTGAGATAGGAAACCATCAAAATCATAGAGGACAATATAGGCAGCAACCTATTTGACCTCAGCTAGAGAAACTTCTTACTAGACAGATCCCCAGAGGTAAGGGAAACAAAAGCAAACATGCACTATTGGGACTTCGTCAAGGTAAAAAGGTTATGCACAGCAAAGGAAAGAATCAACAAAACTAAAACACAACCTGTAGAATGGGAGAAGATATTTGCAAATGACATGTCTGATAAAGGGTTAGTATCCAAAATATATAAAGAACTTATCAAACTCAATACCCAAAAACAAATAACCCAGTTAAGAAATGGGCAGAAGACATGAATAGACATTTTTTTCGAAAGACATCCAGATGGCTAACAGAAGCATGAAAAGGTGCTCAACATCATTCATTCTTAAGGAAATAGAAACCAAAACCACAAATGAGATACTACCTCACACCTATCAGAATGGCAAAAATTAACACAGGAAACAACAGATGTTGGTCAGGATGCAGAGAAAGGTGAACCCTTTTGCACTGCTGGTGGGAATACAAACTGGTGCAGCCACTCTGGAAAATAGTATGGAAGTTTCTCAAAAAGTTGAAAACAGAACTACCCTACAATCCAGCATTGTCCTACTACGTATTTACCGAAAGGATACAAAAATACTGATTCAAAGGGGCACATGCCCCCTGATGTTTACAGCGACATTATAAACAATAGCCAAATTATAGAAAGAGCCTAAATGTCCATCGACTGATGAATGGATAAAGATGTGGAATATATACATAATAGAATATTACTCAGCCATCAAATGAATGAAATCATGCCATTTGCAGCAATGTAGATGGAGCTAAAGTGCATTGTGCTAAGTGAAATAAGTCAGAGAAAGACAAGTACCATACGATTTCACTTATATGTGGAATTTAAGAAACAAAACAGATGATGGGGCACCTGGGTGGCACAATCGGTTAGGTGTCCGACTTTGGCTCAGGTCATCATCTCATGGTTAGTGGGTTCAAGCCCCATGTCGCGCTCTGTCCTGACAACCAGCTCAGAGCCTGGAGCCTGCTTCACACTCTGTGCCTCCTTCTCTCTCTGACCCTCCCCTGGTCACGCTGCCTCTCTCTCTCAGAAATAATAAAACATTAAAAAAATTATAAAAAGAAACAAAACAGATGAACACAGGGGAAGGGAAATAAAAAAGAGAGAGAGAGGGAAGCAAACCATAATAGACTCTTAACTGTAGAGAACAAACTGAGGGTTGCTGGAAGGGAGGTGGGTGGGGGGTTGGGCTAAGTGGATGATGGGTATTAAGGAAGGCACTTGTGATGAGCACTGGGTGTTATGTGTGAGTGATAAATCACTAAATCCTACTTTTGAAACCAATATTACCCTACATGTTAATTAACTAGAATTTAATAAAAACTTGAAATGAAAAAAAAAAATAGTTTGAGTCCCTGAGATTTTGAATGGTAGTAAGAAAAACATCTTTGTCCAACGAGAAGCCTTGATGCTCAATTATCCAAAAATCTGTGAAGTCTCCCAATCTGTCCCAATAGACTCAAACCTCAAGGAAAAAATGGCCAAGTTTTATGCACTTTTGTATTACTGGCATTTACTGATGTTGATTGCATTTCGCTTGGTCAATGGCCAATACACTTTTACAGAATTTATATGATGTTTAATTACTTCACTATATATATTTAATTATGATGAGTGTAGCTCTTTGCCTAACTGTGTTTCAGGGATCTAACCACCTTAGATGATTGATTGGGTCATCTAGATCATGCTGAGGTATTCCAATTTTCTAGGGTCCTAGAGGAACAAAACTCTATTAGTCTAAGTCAGAGATGATCATAATAGTCCTTAAATTACTTAAGAAGAATATTGAAATGAATTTAATATTTTGTTGTGGATAGAAAATAAAAGTTTTCTATATAAATACCCAACCTCTCTTTGAAGTCGTTTCCTCTTTAGCCTTGCTTTAAATTTTTACATAATTATTGAAATTGGTGTGTTTTAGGGGGATTTCTCTTTCAAGTGTTTATTTTGCTCATCACTGCTCTTCTGTGGTTTCTGTTCTAGATTTAAAAAACTTTTTGTTTCAAGTTATTCCACCAGGTTGCTCTCTTATTTAGTTTTCCTTTTCTTTCTTTCTTTTCCAAAACTATAGAAATTAAAGATGAAAAAGACACATTGCTCATCAAATCCCACTTCCTCCAGGCTTGAATCGTCCTCTTTAATAGAGCAATTTTTCCACTTAGCTGAAAATTATTCAAGTGATGGAGTTTCTACCACTTCCCGTGAATGACTATTCCACAGACTGACAGATCCCATTACGTGGTCATTTTCTCCCTCAAACTCTGCCTACATTTTTCTTTGCTCAATTTAATCCTGTTTCTCTTAGTTATACCCCTTCCAATAATTCAAAGAAATTCCTCACCCCTTCTTGCTCCATATTTCCCTCAAATATTTACAGATGGTTATTATTTCTCCTTAGTCATTATTTGGCCCAACCATTTGAATTAGGTCTTTCATCTTTTCCTGTTATCCATTGCCTTTAGCTATTTCAATCTTTAGACACTTGTGTTCAAAACTTGTCATTTTAAAAAATGTTCTAATTCTTTGGGAATGGGAAGATCCAAATCTCAACATGAGACTTTTCTCTCAGAAACCTCAATGTGATATCCACACACAATGCCCGACAGAAATAGTTCAGGGCCTCTCCTACCTGTAACTTCAGTTGTAATATTAAGCAATGATGCCCCTTCTTGGTTCAAATGCTCCTAGTTCGAGTCTTATCTCTTTCATGAAACCTCATTCTCAGCACTGAGCACCTTAGAAAGAGAACCAATACTGCACTATCTTAGGGAAATGAATGCTTCTGTCCCAGAATATTTAGAAACATCCCCAGAAGGGTACCAGTTTCCTGAAAGAGGGATACAGTTTTTTTAAAAATAAAATTTTAATTGAAAACAGTTTTTCCCTCTAAAATTCTTTGCAAACCTAATTTACTCTCCCCAAAGGCCCTCAGATCTCCAGGTTCATTTGTGGCAGGGTCCTTAGTAGCCAGTGCTAGAAATACCATTTGAACATGGTGTTTTAAGAAATGGATAATTTCTTTAGACCTGCCATATTGCTGTTACTTTATTAACAACATACATAAGCATGGTATGAAAACAATACTTATAGCATATGTGAAAGGGCAAAGTCTGGAGTATTCCTGGATACCACAAATTCCCTGAGTCTTTTCCTTCTTCATCTCCTCAGTGGTCATTGAAGGAGTCAGACATCCTTTTCTCATATCCAGTGCATTTTTCCTTTTGTCAGAGACTATTGCCATGAAATGTATTTCCCTTTTCTTTTCCATTTATTTTTGTTGCTACTCTTGATATTTTACAGTGCCGATTGAAGCTATGAGGATGAGTAGTTAACAGCATTTGCTTTATTCTATGACTTTAGAAATCATGAAAATGTGGGGCGCCTGGGTGGCTCAGTAGGTTAAGTGTCAGAATTTTGATTTTGGCTCAGGTCATAATCTCAAGGTTGTGGGACTGAGCCCCATGTTGAGCTCTGTGCTGAGCATGGAGCCTGCTTGAGATTCTCTCCTCCTCCTCTCTCTCTGCTCCTGCCTCCTCAAAATAAATAAAAATATCATTCTTTTTAAAAAATGATGAAAATGTAAGATGGATGCTTGTTAACTTCAAATGTCTTCAGTATAGCTGTGTTGGGATCATAGATGAAGGCCAAATAATAGTGTAGAAATACATAGGCTTTGGAGCCAGATGGCCATTTCTCTCTGCCTTGCTGTAAAATCTAAAGCAGGAAACTTCTTATGTTCTTTTTCAAATATTTTTTTCTCTCTCTGACTTGGAAAATGTGACTAGTGATTTCCTACTTAGTACCATCTTATTTTTAATAACTAAAACTAATTTTAATAGTTAGCTCTATAAAGTATATCAAAACTAAATAATGTTATGATCCCTACTCTGTTTATTTGGCCAATTCTGCCCATAATTCTCGCAGAACCCAGAATTTTAGAATGGTTACGTTTTCCAAATCAATTTTTTACCAACTCCTGAGTTTGCTGAAGTAGTATTTTTCTTCCTTGTTAATACATTGTCCCTTGACAAAATGTCGGTTTTATGGAATAAATACATGCTTATTACCTATATTATAATTTTTAATTGCATTAAAATCACTTCAGATTTTACTATGACTGCTATCAGATTTATTGCTCACAATTTTCTTTTATAAACAAGCATTCTATCTAGAGAGTTCATGCATAATTTCTTGGTTAGAGTGCTTTCTCAGGTCATTGCTTTAGTGGTTGAATAAATGTAGATAAAGGATGTATAATTTTTTAATCCTTATGAGATATGAAAATGAATGGTATCTTGGAGAAGGATAATAATCTTTATAATAGTACTTTTTCTCATTAATAACTCTATAGCTTGCTGTTTTTATATTTTCCATTCCTGTAGAGAGGGAAGCTGATGCTAGATGGGTAACTTCCCCGAAGTGCATGATCCAAAAGAAAGTAAAGTGGAAGCCACGTGTCTTTTATGACCTGCATGAGAGGGGAATACCAGGGGCGGGCTCTGTATGAACCAACTTGGAGGCTGGCTAGCACAGTAATTTACCTTTTTGTTTAATTGAGATTTTTACTGAGATAATTGTAGATTTAAATGCAGTGATATCCAGAAATATCAGTGCACATTTTGCCAAGTTTCCTCCAATGATAACATTTTTCCAAATGGTAGTATAATATTACAGCTAGGTTATTTTTTTTTATACTATAGTTAATGTCAAATTGGTTTCCATACAACCCCCAGTGCTCATCCCATCAAGTGTCCTCCTTAATGCCCATTACCCACTTTCCCCTCTCACCCTCCTTCAACCCTCAGTTTGTTCTCTGTATTCAAGAGTCTCCCAGGGTTAGCCTCCCTCCCTCTCTGTAACGTTTTCCCCCTCTCCCTCCTCCATGGTCTTCTCTTAAGTTTCTCCTGATCCACATATTAGTGAAAACATAAGGTATCTGTCTCTCTCTGTCTGATTTATATCACTTAGCATAATGCCCTCTAGTTCCATCCATGTTGCTACAAATGGCCAGATCATTCTTTCTCATTGCCAAATAGCATTCCATTGTATATATAAACCACATCTCTTGGTCCATTCGTCAGTTGATGGACATTTAGGCCCTTTCTGTGATTTGTACAGCCAGATTATTGACATTAATAACATCCATCAGTTGTAGTCAGCTTTCAGTTTTACTCCTACTTGTGTGTGTGTGTGTGTGTTTATATATGTTTGTGTGTACTAAGTTCTGTACAATTAAATCACAAGTGTTGAGTCATATATCCAACACCTCATTCAAGATTATGAACACTTCCAATACCATAAGAATCCTCCTGTGGCTTTTTTTGTTTTTATAAGCATCTCTTCCTCCCTCTTGTACCAACCATAAACATTGGTAATCATTAATCTATCCTCATTTCTACAAGTAAGTGGTTAAACAAATGGTGGTGTATATATATAATTATACTATATATTCTATATAGTATATATTAGTATGTATATACACTATATTGTATATACTATACTATATATACTATAAATGTTAGTATATATGCTAATACTATATATTAATATATAGTATAATATACTTTATATATTTATATATATACACTACTCAGAAATATGAAAGGAAAGAACAATTGATATAAATAACAACTTAGATGACCCTTCAAGGAATTATACTAATTGAAAAAAAAAAGAAACAAGGTTCCTTCAGCCATGTTCTCTCTCTTTCTTTCTTCTTTCATTTCTTCCTTCCTTCCTTTCTCTTTATTTTCTCTCTTTCTTGCTTGCTTGCTTTCTTCTGTTTGAAACTGCCTTTAGCTAATCTGTAAGAATAAGTTTCTTAGGGGTACCTGGATTGTTCAGTTGGTTAAGTGTCTAACTTCAGCTCAGATCATGATCTCATGATTTGTGATTCTAATTCTAATTCTAATATTTCTAGAATTATCACTTTTACCACATCTGTTTTGTTTTTCTTTATATACCTTGTGTTTTTGTATATTATTTTACTTTCTTGATACTTTCCTATGTATATTTTAAATTATAAAACCTAATTTTTTTTTAAATTTTTTTAATGTTTTATTTATTTCTAGGAGAGAGAGAGAGAGAGCGTGAGCAGGGGAGGGTCAGAGAGAGAGGGAGTCACAGACTGAAACAGGCTCCAGGCTCCGAGCTGGCAGCCAGCACAGAGCCCGACGCGGGGCTCGAACCCATGAACCGGGAGATCATGACCTAAGCGAAAGCCGGGCACTTAGCCGACTAAGCCACCCAGGCGCCCCATAAAACCTAATTTTTAATGGCAGTCCACTTATTTTCCATTTTTATAATTTTATTTTTTTTGTTCCAAAAACTCTTCACATGTATGTGCTATAATTTATGTTTTATTTAAAAAATTTTTAATGTTTATTTCTATTTGAGA
>NW_024081037.1:1669446-1699528 GCF_003009895.1 Hyaena hyaena
GGCTCCAGACTCTGAGCTGGCAGTCAGCACAGAGCCCGACGCGGGGCTCGAACCCACGAACCGCGAGATCATGACCTAAGCGAAAGTCGGACGCTTAACCGACTAAGCCACCCAGGCGCCCCTGTTTGTTTGTTTTTTTAAGTAAGCTTAATGCCCAACATAGGGCTTGAACTTAATGTCCCTTGGTCAAGAATTGCATGCTCTACCAACTGAGCCATCCAGGTGCCCCTTGGTGTTTTGTTTTTGCAGAGAAGCAACACTCTTTCCAACACACTGGGTTACACCCCATACATTCACCTCATTCACGAGGCTATAAGGTCTGAGATATGTCTGCATTCTCTTCAGCCATGATCATTTTGTGATTATGTCCTCCAACAGGGAATTTTTGGGAAGAGTTCCATTTAACTAATTGCCCTGCCAATTGGTGGAAAGAGAGAGGAAAGAACTAAAGCATCTGTAGATGATGCCTGGATTCATACTGGAGTGTACAGGCAGTTGCTACCAGAAAAAATAAAAGAATGTTATGTTTAAGGTGAGGAACTACAGAATCTGTAGATGATGGCTGAATTCACATTGGAATGTACAGAAAGTTACTAGCAGACAAAAATGAGTATTACAGTAAGGGTGAGGAAATAGAGTGTGAGTGTGTATATAGATAAAGCTTAGAGCATTTATGTTTAGAGCATGAAAGGAAGACAGACTTGGAACACAACTTACAAGCATGAGGGTTACTGACATCAAAAGAGGTGAGGGGGAGCCTGACTGGCTCAGTTAGTTAAGCATCAGACCTAGGCTCATGTCATAATCTCACAGTTGGTGGGTTGGAGCCCTGCATCAGGCTCTGCTGACAGCTCAGAGCCTGAAGCCTGCTTCAGATTCTGTGTCTCCCTCACTCTCTGCCTCTCTCCCACTCCCACTCTGTGTCTCTCTCTCTTAAAAATAAGTAAACATTAAAAGAGGCAGAAAAAAGGATACCTTGAATTATGATTAGAAACCCCCCTCCACTCTGGAATCTTCTTGAGAGACGGTAATATGTATTTAATCTTTAAAAATTTTTTTGAAAATTTAATATTTATTTATTTTGGGGGAGAGTGCAAGTGGGGAAGGGGCATCCAGAGGGAGACAGAGGATCTGAAGAAGGCTCTGTTCTGACAGGATGACAGGAGTAAATCCAATGTGGGGCTCAAACTCACAAACTGAGGCGCTGAAGTCAGACACTCAATTGACTGAGCCACCCAGGGTCCCCTACAAAATCATGTTTAAATGTTGTATTAAAATTTCTCTGAGTATGACACTTAGTCAAGATAAAACCACCCATGTATATTAGAAAAGAAGCCATAAATTAAAGGGCAAAATCATAGATTTTGGATGTAGGCAGTACTTGTTTAAAAACCTGGCTTGACCAATTGTTTCCTGGATAAATAGGAACATATGTATCATTTCTAGGCCAATTTTTGTATCTGTTAAATGAGGATAAGACTATTTATGTAGGGATAGGATAGGATTTATCTTAAGATAAGTTCTGAAATCCTAAATATACCTTACAAACACTTTCATATTATGGCCACTGCTTACAACCTTCTCTCATTGCACACACCAGGCAGGTCAGGGAAACCAGGACTCATTTTAGTTCCTAGAATACATGCAATCTTTGTTTTGGTTTGTGATCTTCCCAAAGGTGGTTTCCATTGCTTATACCTTATTCCTCTTGTCTCTCTACCTGCATAACTCCCTTCATCCTTCAGGTCTCAGCTTAAACTTAATTTTCTCTGTTTTCATGTCCCTTAGCCTAGTCCTCTTTCTGTTCTGCCAGAGTGCTCTGTTTCATAATTGTAACATTTTCTTATGATTATATGCTTGCTTTTTGTTTGGGTTACATCTTCTTCTTAACTGGTTAAGGACTGAAGTCTTGACATTATAGCTTCAATATTTAGCAGAGTATCCACTGCGTAATAAGTACTTAATAAATGTTTGTTAAATGTATAAATGAATGAGCAAATGAAATAAAGTGTCCAATGAATAGTATTGTTATAGTATCCTCTCAACTACATAATTTGCTTTACTGTATTAGCGTAAAGATGGCTGGAGAAAAAAGAGAATGCTAGAGTTCCTTTAATCTCAATATATCCTTTATTACAGACTTCAAATTCCACAAAGTAAAATAAAAAGTACAGTATTTTTTTTTCATTTAACACAGATAATAACTCACATATCATGTAGGAAGTGAGCAGCCTTTTTGCTAAAATGTATTCCATGTGTCATATCAACAGTCAGTCACACACCAATATTTTCTAATAGACTTCAAAGAAAACCTAGCAGTTACTTCTAAACACCATGAAATTGATAATGTGGAGAGAAAAGCACTGCTTGTTGTACCCGAAATCCCCGGAGTCAATCAGATTTGTTGTTACCATATAATTTTTCCTTCGCAACCCTTCCTGTCTACAGAGCCCACACATATGAAAGAAAATAATTCTTTTTTGTAAGAGTGCACAAAATAACCATAGAAAATTCTGCTGTTTCCCACAAACCAGAACTAAGGTAGCTAAGTCACATTTATCAGACTCCTGGGTAAGTTGCCAGGAGTCAAAGAACTTCCAAGTACTTAGCTCAAAGGGCAAGTTCAAGAGCCCACCAGATCCTCTTGAGATGAAGGAAAAATAATAGATGAAGACAATTCCTGTCAAGGTTACTTTTGTTCCAGCTCATCACTCTTGTGCTGAATTAGAAAATAGATTGAACAGCTCCTTAGAAATCTAGTGTATTCTCTAAGGACCATTAATCTTTGAATAATGTTCTGGGCATAAATATGGATCTGGACATGGCAGACAAATTAAAATTAAGAGAATGTTGCTTAAATAAAAAGAACAAGGGGCTGGATATATTGTGAATTGGAAAGTATGTTATGCAAGCAAGGTATTTCATCTTTCTTGCAGACAGGGAATTGGGAAAGGCTTCTAACTAAATTGGGTGATAAGAACCTATGAACTACAGTTTCCATGTAACCAGGCTCTGACATCCAGATGATTCAAAGGCTCATTTCAGTATGACTATTTAAATCTCAGACTCACAAGTATCTTTTGTAATTATTGTTTGCTTTCTGTCTTTTCCACTGTCTTGTAAGATTCTGTGAGGTCACAATCTGTCCACTTGCCACTGATGCCTTGAAGCCCTTCAGGCCCATATCTAATGTGAAATTCTAGTGACCTCATTTTGTCTTTGGAAGGCCGACCAGAAGCCCAAGGCACTAGTGCTCATCTCTCTCATTTAGAAATGATTTTTGCAGTTCACAATGATTACAAAAGAAAGCTTTAAGATCCCATTAAATTAGAGCACCCACTATCCCTCTAAATAGAGAGCATGCAGTGTTCTCTCCTTTACTGAAGACACAAACCACATCTTGGTACTGTTTCCAGTCTCTTATAGTGAAGGGATGACAATCAAGCTCTTTTAAAAAATGAATCTGATTTATGAAATATCCTTCTTTGGACTCTCTCTTTAGATTTTAATGTTAATAGAGATGAATGTAATTTTAAAATACATGTTTTTCAGACAATGCCAGGTGCTGGTGACAGTATGAAAATATAGTAGAAACCCTGCTATTCAAGTAGATTACTTATAGACCATCTACTGAAAAGAACTCAGTTAAAACAACTATAGGTTCATCACGTGGCCCAGAAATTCCACATCTAGATATATATCCCAGAAAAAAATCTCACATAAGTCGACAGAAGAATGGTTGTTTGTAGGATTGAAGTATTGCAGCCAAACTTGGTGTCTGCCACTGGGGGATATGGTGTAGTGCACACCATGGAATATATGCAGTGAGAGAAGAAATATTTGAGGTATACAGAGAATTACAAATAGATCTTTTAAAATTAATATTGAGTGAAGAACATTGAAAACATGGTATTTGAGATGTGCATTTGCATGAGTACATGCACACACACAGAGTTAGTCAAAATAGCTATTCTAAGAATGCAAGTGAATAAGGAATAAATCAAACACTTATTAGGATGGAGGCCCATGGAAAGGCAAGAGTAATAAAGTGGGAAGTTGTAACAAATGGGAATATAAAAAATAAAGTGAGATATGAAATGGTTCTTGCATGAACCAATGGAGACAATATGCTATGAAAAAATAGAATGAACTCAACCTGAATTCCTCTCTCTACCTGAACAATACTGGTGTTCCCGCACGTGCGCGCGCACACACACACACACACACACACACCACATAATCCATATGTACAGTAATTCTGATCATTTCTCAAGACTCTCAGCCTCCTAAAGCAAATGTAAGAGTCATAAACCTTTGTGGAAACCATAGGCATCTAATGGGGGTGGGTGAGGAAAGTATCTCAGGAAAAGTTCACAAATAAAGTTACCTAAAATCTATTTTCTGAACCTGGCTTAGTCACTTCCTCTTTCTTAAAATCCTAGGTCTCTATTTTCTCATCTACAAACATGAGCACATTAATACTTATTGCATAGGTAGGTATTAATGATAACCTACTTAATGATATTAATATCATATTCATAAAGACCTTAACATAGTGTTTGGCACATAATGGGCATTCCAATATATGATTTTTAATTATTTTCTTTCCATCCCTCCTTCTTCCTTTATTTTCTGTTTTATTTAAAACTTATTTAAAATGAAGAGCTGACCTATGATTTTTTTTCAAATTGGAATAATAATGATCAACTTTTGAACACTCCCATATGTAACTGTGTCTCATATGTAGCGTTTTATAAATAAGATATAATATCCTGATAATCCTGCCAGTTGATATTAACGTTATCTTTTTCTAGTTGAGAAGATGGAAACTCAGAAAGCCTTAAAAAATTTACCCAAAGTTTAAATGGATATTATCTAAAAGAATTTAACCATACTTCCTCCTCCTTACAGAGAAACCAAAATGTTTGAGCACATAATTCTTCTGAAGTATAATCCTCAAACTTTAGCTACTCTGTGTATGGCCAAAAGAGTGTTATTAAATGGACACAGTGCAATGTTGAATCTTTTTTCTATCTTTGAGGGGGATAAAAGTGGCCACAAACTAAAATGTTATGTAATGAGAGATAAAAGGAAAATAACAATTCACCTTTGTATAATTGTATAAAATGTAGACTCAGTTATGTGAAATTTATGAGGTAGTTTTCAATATATTTGTATTCCTTTCATGGGTTTAGACCATAAAATCTCTGAGAATAATTTATTCTTGTAAGTCATTCTAACACATCTCAACATCTACTCATTGGCCAATTAAAAGAGGAAGCAGATTGGTCTGAACCCCATCCTTGCGGGCAGGTCTCAAAGAGAACTGGGCTAGCAGGGCCCCTGCTCTACATGAGCTGAGATGTGGAACCTTTTTCAGCAAATCTCTTTTCTTCCATTTCATTCCTTGGAAACTGGAATGTGACAGCCATTACTGTCTAGTGGAATATCTCAAATGATTGCTTTAGAGCTATAATTCTCAAACCTTGACATACATTGGAATTACCAGGGAGCTTTAAAAAAATCCTAATGTTTAGGATCCACCTTGTGGTAATATCAGAATTTTAGAAGCTCATCAGATAATTCCTGCCCAACTTGAGGACCATTGCCTTAAGCCTGTCGTGCTATATACAGCTTTATCTAATGGCACTATGGAAAAAGAGAAAGGATAGGGTATTATTGCATCTTGATCAACATGATACTCTCCAGGTAAGAAAAAGCAATAGCCTTTCAAGTGGAGGGTGCCCAACAGATCTGGTTGGTGTCCTGCACCAGGAAGAGGGACAATGGTCTTAGATCAGAGGTAGAAGCAATTTTGAGAAGCATAAAGACTAAAGAGCAATATTCAAGTAGAGATAAGTCAGGACCCACTTTCAAATAAGTGAAACAAATTTCTGCCCTTTTCAATACATATTAGATAGAAACTGAGGTTATAGTGGCAAAATCAGAATTCATCTTAAAATCTGGACTCATTCCACGGTACCACAGTCTTTTTCCATGACTCATGTTCCAAATCTTAAATATATATATCTTGAGCCCAGTGGTCAAGTAGGTATTATTACTCATTTCCTTGTAGTCTCTGAGGTTTACTGCCTCTGATCTCATTCCACACTCTCTTATGTAATGCCTTCCACCTACATTCCATTTGTCAAGGTCTACATCAAACCAAATCTCCCGCTGAGGTCTTCCTCCCAAATACCCTAGTCTCCGTAGCTTCCTCTCATTCTAAAAATCATGTTACACTTCCAGTTGGCATCACATAGACAATGATTACTTAATGTCTGTATGTACATAAATTCTATTTCTACAATTACATTTTAATTTTTATGTAAGTAGACATCATGTTGTACTTCTTTTGTGGATCTTCTATTTCTTGGCACAGTGCCAGGTACATATACAGACTCCTGAAATATATGATCAAGTGGTGGATTATAAATATTAATAATCCTCAGTGTTTTTAAGAAAAGAATATAAAAACCAAGTGAGACAGGTTCCAAGGAAGAAATATGATAGATCATTATCATGTTAAACTTGATAAATGGATCTTTTTAATGGGAGTGGCATCTTTTCAGTACACCTGTGTTCAAGAAATGTGTAATCAGATCATACGCACAAGACACCTGCCACCAATTTAACATTTAGACACGACATCATTCTTTCCTATGATTCAGTTAAATTATTTGACCATTCAACTAAGACTGTTTATTCCAGAGAGTTTTTTTTTTCTTTTCTTTGTTTAACCATCTCCTTGAACTTCCTTCTTGTTTGAAATCTGCAACTTTGATACATTCTCTTCTTTACTGGAAATTCCAACTCTAAATATCCCACTGCAAATCTGGAGCTTAAAAGAGAACTTCTGGGGCATTGAGATAATTTTTCCCTCTTTTGCTAGAGCCAAGTTTCTTCCTCCATATTTTCCCAAATGCCACAGCCAATTATGACCTGAATACCTCAATGAATTCCAAGGAAAAATGCCACTTTGCTTGACTGACCTCATTGTTGGGACTGTCTTGCAAAAGGGATACTTGAACATTTGTTTTTCTCCTTTTGAGAGAATTCTACCATTAGACTATTTAAAATAATTTGTTTTTACTCTACATCTTTTTTAGCTACAATTTCAAGACTTTTTTTTTTATTTGGGATGTGTGTGTGTGTGTGTGTGTGTGTGTGTGTGTGTGTGTGTGTGTAATATTACCTTCCTATGTTTCATCAGTCCCCTTCTTTTATTTAGGAGAACTGGGAAGAGTGGCTTCATTGAGACAGTGAAGGCATTCTGGATTCAAGATTCATACCTATTCTATGAAGGATCAGTGAAAGGCTGGCCACAGTTCACCTATGTGGAGACTTGGAGTTTTGATACAGAACATTGGTCATCAATTCTGGTGTGCATTCAAATGATCTATGGACCTCTTTCAAAAGTCTCTGTATCTGGCCCATCCTCCTGAGATGAACTTAAGAAAACCCTGAACACCATCAGGTAATAATTTTGTCTTTTTAAGAAAACACATGAGTTCAATAAACTGTGACCATTGTTTTTAACTCACTCAGATCTCTGCACCCCTTTTGCTGAAAATAAACTACATGTTATAACAGGAGAACATGTAGTTCCATCTCTATTTAGAATTATGAGTGCTCATTGTTTTAGGTTTCTGTTAGATAATACAGGAAAACAAGGCCCTCAGAGCAAAGAATGAGGTAAGAAGATTATGGTATAATATTTTCATGAAACATCAAATTCTAACTCTACATACAAATATATAGACCTCTCCAACATAAGAATACATTTTCAATTTCCCATTGTTCTTCCTCTACTAACAGAATTCGATTGTCTGTCAACTGTGAGCAAAACTCCCTGGACATACCTTGTTGCAAGGGAAACCAGATCTGTTTATGGTCCAGAACTATAGTCATTCATGTCAGAAGGCTGAAGAGTTTTGAGTATCATTTGTTTAATTACTTAATATCTTGTTTAATAGGAAAACAAGAGAGTAAAACCATTTGGTTTCTGTTTTTTGATGTCCTGAAACTGGGGTTCACTGGGGTTCAAAGATTCATGGTCAGACCTCTCCCAAAGAGGGGCTACAACAGTCCCTTACAACAGGGGTCCTACAATAGCAACTGTATATGCCACAGTATGGCCAACATGTCTGAATTTTGTTTATTGAAGAATAATTGACATACAATATTGTATTAATTTTAGGTGTACATCATAGTGATCCAATATTTATATATATTATGAATTGGTCACCACAATGAGTTTAGTTACCATCTGTCACTGTAAAAACTAATTACAGTGTTAATGACTATTTTCCCTATGCTGTACATTGTATTCTTGTATTTTACTTATTTTATAACTGGAAGATTGTACCTCTTAATCACCTTCACTTATTTTGCCCATACCCCAGCCACTCCCCTCTGGCAACCACTAGTTTGTTCTCAGTATCTATGAGTCTGTTTCTGTTTTGTTCATCAGTTTTTTATTTTTTAGATTCGACATATTCTAAGTGAAATTATACAATTTTTGTCTTTCCCTATATGACTTGTTTCACTTAGCATGATACTAAGTCCTTTCATGTTGTTGCAAATAGCAAGATTCATTTTTTATGGGTGAGTAATATTCCATTGTGATATTACCACCTCTTTATTCATTCATCTATTGATATATATTTAGGGTATTTCCATTTCTTGGCTATTGCAAATAATGCTATATTCAAATAGGTGTATATGTGTCTTTTTGAATTAGTATTTTCATTTTCTTCAGATAAATACCTAGAAGTGGAATTGCTGAACTGTATGGTAGTTCTAGTTTTAATTTTTTGAAGAACCTCAATACTGTTTTCCATAGTGGCTGTACCAATTTACATTCCCATGAACAATGCATGAGGATTCCCTTTTCTCCACATCTTTGCTAACATTTATTATCTTTTATTTTTGATAACTGTTATTCTGACAGGTGTAATGTGATATTAGATTGTGGTTTTGATTTGCATTTCCCTCATAATTAGTGGTGTTGAGAACCTTGTCATTTGTCTGTTAGTCATCTGCATGCCTTGTTTGGAGAAATGTCTATTCAGATCCTCTGCCCATTTTTTAATCAGATTTTTTTTCGCTCTGGTCATGATCTTGAAGTTCATAAGTTTGAGCCCTATGTCGGGCTCTGTGCTCACATCTGGAGCTTGGAGCCTGCTTCAGATTCTGTGTCTCCCTCTCTTTTTGCCCCTCCCTTGATCATGTTCTATCTCTTTCTGTCTCTCAAAAAAATGTTAAAAAAAATTTTCAATAGAAAATAAAAGCTCCACAAGTGATGTAGCTATGTCTTAAAGGTTAAAATTTCTGGCTACAATGACTTAAGGAGTTTATCAAAATATATGCTGTCATATTCTTGTCAAGAGCTGCATGGTAATGGAGCAGATAGGGAGAAAAACATTCTTTCTTTCACAATTCTTTTTTGAGTTCCTCCTATTGCAGGCATTGTATTTAGTGCTAGGTATGTAATAGTGTTTTTAGCATTCCTAGCTCTTGTCCTTCAGGGGCTTAGGTTTTAGGCTCTTTTTCTTGGAGGGTATTAGAAAAAAAGATGTATGAATTTCTAGTTACTCTTTGATTTAAGTTGGGGCATTGCTGCTTAGTAATAAGTCACTGAACCTAGGGACCTTGATTTCCTTATCAGTGAGGCAGAATAATAAGTGTTTCACAGCATTGTTATGCATGTGAAAATATAAGGTAATATTTTTATGATTTCCACTTGGATTCAGCTTTTTCATTCTTTCATTTTTTTATCTTTTCCATTTAGTCAGAGACACTTTGGCAATTACAACTCCTTGGACTCAGTTTCTTTATCTTGCTAAGGACTCCAGGAATGCTATACAAATAAATTTTAAAATTAAAACAAGGTTTTAGATAGCATGACATTCAGCATCAGTAGGATTCTATCACAAATCTATCATTTTGATCCCAGAATCTTACTTTTAGCTTTGTCATGACTATGGAAACCTTCTCTTGGATATAAACTGTTCAGTTCAGGGTTATCCGGTTTGCCAATTTCTCATCCTGGACAAATCACTCACCCCATATACTTGGTCTCCTTAGCTCTGTGCTGCAAAACTCCCAGGAGGATGAAGAAGATATTATAATACTATTTTGAGGGGCGCCTGGGTGGCTTAGTCGGTTAAGCGTCCGACTTTCGCTTAGGTCATGATCTCGCGGTTCGTGGGTTCGAGCCCCGCGTCGGGCTCTGTGCTGACTGCCAGCTCAGAGCCTGGAGCCAATTTCAGAGTCTGTGTCTCCCCCTCTCTCTCTGACCCTCCCCTGCTCACGCTCTCTCTCTCTCTCTCTCCTAGAAATAAAAAAGAAATTATAATACTATTTTGATATGGGTGTTATTTGTTACAAATTCAAAAGGAATACAAATCTGAGTTAAGAATGACAAGGATAAGAGAGAAGATAAAAATAGTTTTGTCATGCTAATGTTCACTCAAGATCTCATTCGTTTTATATCTCTTCTACATCAATTGGTACTTTCTAACATGTTAAAAGTATGCATCATGTTAGCTATTTATTGCTACTGTAAGAAATTACCACAAATTTAATGACTTAAAATAGCACACACCTTCTAGCTTATAGTTCTGGAGATCAGAAATCTGGCATGTCTCTCAGTTGGCTAAAATCAACTTGTGGATAGGACTATATTTCTTTCTGGAAGTTCTAGAGGACAATTCATTTCCTTGCTTCTTCCAGATTCTAGAGGCCACTCACATTCTTTGGCTTATAGCCCCTTTTGCCATCAAAGTCAGCAACATTGATCATTTGCATCTCCTTCTGACTATAATTGAAAAAATTTCTCTGGTTTTAAGGAATTATATGATTAGTTCAAACCTATTCAAATAATCCAGGATGGTCTATCTCATCTCAAAGTCTTTAATATTAATTACAAATCCAAAGTTCCTTTTGCTAGGGTAACATATTCACAGGTTATAAAGAGTAAGGAATGGACATAATTGGGTGACCATTCATCTGCCTATCACATGTATGTATGTCTCATTTCTTCTACTAAATTGTAAATTCTGGGGGACCCAAAATTTGTATCTGATCTGTAGTTGTATTCTCCATGGAATCTATCCAAGTGTATTGCATACAATAAAGAGTTCAACCAGCATTTGTTGTATGGTCCAGGAAAACTCAAAAAATTTAAGAGACTTATTGGAGGAAATGGTAAACTGGTGGGGTTTCAAGAATTCCTGTAAGAATGGCTATTTCAATATATCCAAATATATTGGAAAATTCATAAACACTTAAATAACTTTATAAGCATAAGATTACAAAAATGATTTTTTATTTTCAGAGCTTATACATGACTACAGTCTGTTACATATTCCAGGATGTTTTGATGGTGTTAATTTCCAACTGGATTCCTGTCTGTCAGTGGAACTTGTGCCTGAGTGTTTTACAGTGATGATAAGCACAAGCCAACAATTAGAAATCAGGTGCCATAGGAAAGACTGAGTATTGCCTATCAAATATCAGTCATAGAAGGGTCAAGGGGAAATTAAACATTATAGAGCTGGCTTGGGTTCTTGCCCTGGGCAATTAACTTGCTGATAATTTGCAATGTTTCTCTCTTATAGAATTGAATGTAATGTATTGCTTGTCTCCCCTAAGGAGTAGATTTTAAGAAATGTGTCTTGTATGGTTTGTATCACATAGAGTTCTGTAAGTCGTGGAAGGCAGCTGAAGACTCTGGAATCTATAGCTGGCAAAAGAAATAAATATTTCCTCATTGCATTTAGTAATTGGGATGTATTAAGGCAATTTTGTTTAAAAAATTATTAAGGGCTTTGTAGCACAAAGACTCTGTTAAATTACACAGAAAGGATTAGATTTAGGGGGTGGGATAGACTGGGGGATATTGAATATGCAAGCACAGATGGTCTTGATCGACTTATGAACATACCAGAGCCAAGCGGGAAATATATGTTTTGTGTGGTTACATATGTTGTAAAGAAAATTGTCCCTGGTTCTTTCCTGTAAGAAAGTATGAGGAGGGAAGAGAAGGGGAGAGAACAAGATCATGTGGGAAAAGATGAAGCAGACCAGCAGCGTATGTAGCAGATGTCTGGCAAAGAGAGGAGCAAAGAGAGGGTGACAAGGCAAGGGAGCCAAATTCCTTCCTTGGAATGTATGTAACCAATGAGAGGAGGGAACTTCTATGTTAAGCACCAAAGACATTGAGTGGTATCTGTTTTATAGATAGTTGCCTCAGAATCTAGGTGTAACTCTCCCACCATGCTGTCTGGTTTAGGGTACAGACTGTCTTCCTGTGAGGAATGGGTTGGTGTGGAGTTGCTTCTAAACCACCCAATTCCTTCCTTTTCCACAGAGACCTCAGATACCTGGGAAGGGTGTAGGCAAACTCAGTTATTCTGAGCTCTGTTTCAAGGCCTTTACACATCTTACCTTAAAATCACCACAAGACCATTAAGCAATAGCTTGTAGAGTACTGCCCCATTTTACAGACTAAGGAACCTAAGCACAAGGAAGTAAGTAACTTGCCCAGGGTCATACAGCTATTTGGTATTGGTGCAGGATTTGTAAGCAAGCAGTCTGGCTTCAGAGTACCTGACTTTAACCCTTCACTGCCTTCATCAATATTCTGTGGCCTTACCTCTTTAAGCCCTTGAGAGCAGGCTTTCATCTTTATAGTCTTGAAAGCCCTTTCATCTTTATAGTCCTCATAGAACTTATCAGAACATTTGATCTACAAAATAGGTGTTTCATTTCATAGTAAATAAAGTATTAGAGTTCTTTTTTTTTTTTTAAGAATAGTGAATTCTTTTTTTTTTTTTTAATGTTTTATTTATTTCCAGGAGAGAGAGAGAGAGAGACAGCGTGAGCAGGGGAGGGTCAGAGAGAGAGGGAGTCACAGACTCTGAAACAGGCTCCAGGCTCTGAGCTGGCAGTCAGCACAGAGCCCGACGCAGGGCTCGAACCCATGAACCGCGAGATCATGACCCAAGCGAAAGTCAGACGCTCAACCGACTAAGCCACCCAGGCGCCCCTAAAGTATTAGAGTTCTAATGTCACTTGTCAGAAACTGGAAAAAACCTGATTCTTGTATCCCTGTTAACAGAGATGTGTTGTAAGAGGGAAATGAACCAGCCTCAGTGACTCCAGAGCCAAACAGACAGAGAACTGGGGAATTAATCAGAATGCAACAGTATTTTTAATATCTTCAGCTCTGGTGATATATGGCAACCCCCATGGTATTCTGCCATGTTTATTGTTCAGTTTTCTCTCTTCTTTGTTCTCTATGTAGATTTTGCTGCCTTCAGGCTTCTACCCCTTGGTGTGTCTTCTACTTTCTTTCATTTATTTCTCAAATCCTTTTCCCACTGATCACTGTAACTTTGTACATCTCCCAGTCAGATTCCAAGTGAGAGCTGAGATGGGATCAGTCATTCCACCATTTTGCTGGGTAGACTTCTATAGCTGGACACTTTCTTGGCCCTTGTCTAGTCTATGGATGGCTGTCTTTGGGTCGGACACACATTCTTTGCTGCAGAGCTGCAGTCAGAGTTGGTAGAGGGATGAGGATCACAGGATATAATGTATAGCAATCTACAGATGGAGAACCATACTAAAGGGAGCCATGGGCTTGGCAGAGACCTCAAGGCTTCTCAGAAAGGTTCATAATTTGGCTTGTCTTATAGAGTCATGTCCATGAAAATGGGCAAAGTTACAGCCACATAAGTTTGAAATTCTAAGAAAATGTGGTGTCCCCAGTCTGCATAATAAGACAATAAGATAGACTAAGAACAACTTTTCAAACAGTACTCTGAGTCACAGACTTTAAAATTGTGCTAAACATGTTTTGAAAGTGTTGAGATGAAACAGATGATTTAACCTTCAAGACTCATTTATGGAATCTGTCAATCAAACCTAAAAAACATATTAAAGATAAAAGCTAAAAGCTTACAACATACCATACATACAGTTATTGCAGTTGCCAAGGGAATATATGTTTTTTTAAATTACAATCTTAGTGATAAACATGGTATTTAGTCTTGGCACAATATAAATCAAACTCATTTAAGAAGTTTAGAAAGTTACGGAAATAGTTACAAAGAGCATTCTTTTTTGTCACAATTTTAAATTTGTAATCCCCTGATCCCTTTCAGAATGCCATATGGAAAAGAAACAACATTTTAAATGGGTTTCTGAAGAACTGCAGTTGACATGAATACCAAAAAACTTCATAAAACCACTAAATATTTGGCTGGTGTGGAGTCTACTGGAGGTTTTAAAAAGTCTGAAGACAAATTGTTATGTTAAGAGAAAAAGTCTTCAGACCATGGCTGACCTATCAACTGACCAATAACTTTCCCCTCTGAGCATTTAAATCACCCAGCCTTCAGAACTACAGACTTCCCTAATTAAGCTGCTTTTCCCCCAATGGTTTGGAATGGGTCAGTATATTGATTTGGCTTCCCTGGCATGAGCATGCACAATGTCTGGTCTGGTCAGCCATCCAAACCGCTTTCCCATACATCAAGGATCCAAGATAATTTCACCAGACACTCTAAAGTGCAACTGCAATTTGCCAATTTCCATCTCACGTACCTTCCTAGAAAACAGAGATCTACACACAGTGGCCCATGATATTTTTGCACATGGACTGAGATATAGATCTTGATAGATGTCTCAGGAATCTGGGCATGCATACACTGCTAGCTATAGTAGTAAATGAAGCATCTTTCATATTTGGCATTGGCGGACAATTACGAAGTGAATAATAAGGAAAAAGGGGGGTTACAGTTTGAACTTCTTTGAAACGGCTTCTAGATGTAAGAATATAGTGAATTCAGAATCAGAGGGCACTATTGGCATTACGGCAGTAGGGGTATAATGGACTTTCTGAAGCCATAACTCCTAGAATTTTCAGGTAAAACGTATTTACATTCAAAATCCAAGTCAGCAGTTTCAGTAAAATTGTGTGTGTCACAAGAAAATATATCAACAGTGGGTTCATATTCTGATTTACTTGGACTTTGCAGTGGTGAGAATTCTGCTATTCTCCTTGTGCTAGCCAGGGCCGAAAAATACTTGTTATAGAATTTCAGATGGTAACAAAGCCAGTCTGGTTTATTCATAATGAGTGCTGTGAGAATTGAAGACATGCCACTTCAAATGAATAGAGAAAAATGGGGCATCTTTCTGAACATCAGTGGAGAAATCTGTAAATACTTAGCTGTTCTTCAATCTGCGGTTATATATACGTATATATACATATATGTATGTATATACCTTTGACTTCATTCTACTTTATGAAAAGAACTGTTTGTCTTTTGGGCATAGAGGGAACAGGCTTCCCCTCAGATTCTCTCCCTTTCAGAGCCAGATCAATATCTGCTAGTTACTCTTATCCCCTAACTTCATGGGACTCCTGAGAGCTGAGCTTCCCTTATGCTCCTATGTCCATTGATGAAAACTCAGGCTCAGCAGCTGGCCAGAGAATAGAAAGGTCAAGGCCATTGTCAGATCCTGCCCCTATTTGACATATTAAGCCCCAGCTTTTTCCTACATGGATCATTGCCTTCCCAGTCTTTGGGGCTTGTAAATACCAGGTTTTATTGACTTGCAGTGTATCTGACAGTTCTAGCACTGTCATCTTTTGGAATCTAGCTAAATTTATCTGGCTAAGAATTTCTGTGGTATGAGAAGACTGTGTATAAGCTGAAGCTAGTACCTAATAAATTATAAGGCTTCACTAGTGTTTGTGGAGGAGTACATGAAGTTTATGTGATAGCTATTACTTTTGTAAGACTAGAGGGAAATGAAGCTTTTTTCTTGGGGGAGAACATTTAAGTCAGTAGCCTTGGATAATCATGTATAGCATAAAGACATGTACTGAATATGACAAAATATAGTGAGGAGGACAGCTGGGCATTGGGGTGGGGATGGTTGGAGGGATAAGGAATGGATGAAAAGTTTACAGAAATAATTTTACCCTATTTCATGGCTATTTGTGTTCTCCTAGTCAATCTGTCACCTTGGACTAATCAAAGAGCCCCAGAATAGAGGGTAGCAATGAGAGGAGATAGGCGAATACTTCTCCATTCTGCACCTTTCCCAACTGTGTGACAAAGTGTTCTGGAGATATAAGAACATAGGTATTCATGTCTATTATAGCTACCAAGGCAGAAGAGTATTCTTCATCTTATTCTATATTTCAATGTTAAATTATTTGTCAAAACCTCTTTCTGGCTCTATCAATTCATGATTTCATAGTTCTTTGTGCCTTTAGTGTTCCTCTTATTTTTTTCATATGTATTCCTCATAGCATCCTGGTGATGAGTACTATTATTTCTGCCTAAAAGATGAAAGCTGGGCTTGGGAAACTATATGACTTGGGCAATTCATCCCAATAAACAGGGATAGAACCAGGAAGCAAGCTTAGTTTCTGGAACATGTTAGATTGTAGAAGCTACCAGATCCCAGAGTAGTCTCTTCTTACCAGTTCCTACTTTTGTTTCATTTGCATTCATTCAAGATCTATCTATTGTGTGGCCCACCAACAATATGGCATGTTGTTATTCTAAAGTAGAAAGTCTAAAGCCTTGCTGTTCTCTTCAAGCTTGGCAAAGTGTCTCTGGGGAGTGTGTTAAGAGAATAAAATACGTAATTGTTGTGGAAGAAAAGACACAGGACTCAAATCCAGGAGTTCCTTGCCATATATAAGCTTCATGATGTGAATGAAGCCCCTTGGTGCCTAAGCTTCTGCATCCATATTCTCCACCTGCCTCAACCTCAGAGGGATATTGTGTACCTAACTGAAAGGAAATTGTCTTGACCTACTTTGATTACATGAGCTCTAAGTTCTCTTCCAGCTCTTTACAATGAGTAGAGAAGTTGAAAAAAGGAGCCCAGAAGAGATTTCTAGATAATTTATGGTTTTTATTTCTACCAGTAAACAAATGATGACAGTTCTTCAGCTCCTATCTCATCCTTGTCAATAAGAGTCATTCAGATGTAGGAATTTTATCCTTAGAGATGTTAATTATTATAAAAAGCAGTGGTCTTCTCAGTCCAGCTACCAATGCTATAGTTTCAAGGAATGGTATGTGCTTCAGTTGAGGATTTGAAGCAGAATCTTGGGCAATTCTACCCTTTCTTCAGGGAAAATTCTGTTGTCACTCTTTCTTAGTGTTAGTTTACTTCTTTCTTTTCTTCTTTTCTTCTCTCTCTCACAGTGAACTTTCCTTGTTCTTGTGCAAATAGCTCATTAGAGCTCTTTCCAGTTAAGTTCAGCTCACCTCTAAGTTCCATTTTCTAAAGATTACTGACCTCTTAGTCCAACCTCTTACCAAATGGTATCTGGATAACTTAATCAAGTCTTTGGATATTTATCCTTCTTGGGATATGGGCCCATTCTAGTTGGAATCAACTGTATGTATTCAGCATGGGCAGAATACATAAGGATGGATTTCCAATCAAGGTTCACAAACAGTGCAAGCAGCAATGACAGGTCCACCTTGGTTTGCAATCTCTAACAAAATCGCTCCTCCACCAAGCTCAATACTTAGTGTTGGTTCTAGATGATAAAAATTTTACTTTGAACACATGCTGTTTTTGGAGTCAGGAAGTCTTTGTTCATGATGTTGACTCTACCTCTTACAAGCTATGTGAATTTGTTATTACTTAACAGTCTTACAGTCTGTAAAAGGGAAAGAGAATAGTATTAGTATCTTCTATCCACTTCACAGAACTGTGAGAAGAAAATACGCCAAAAATGTTTACAATTTTGTGAATTGAGACGTCATGCATTTTAATATATTTTTGCCAGTTTTACTGAAACATAATTGACATACAACACTGCTTTGGTTTTAAGTGTACAATATAATGATTTGATATATGTTTACGTTGTGAAATGATTATCACAATAAGTTTTAATGCCATCCATCACTTCAAATAGTTATACTTTTCTTCTTGTGATAAGAACTCTTAAGGTCTACTCTCTTAGCAACCTTCAAATATACGATACAGTATTGTGAACTATAGTTACCATGTTGTACATTACAACTCCAGAAATTATTTATAACTAGATACTTGTATCTTTTTTTTTTTTTTCAAAGAGAGAGAGTACAAGTGGGGAAGAAGGGAAAAGTCAGAGGGGGAGAGAGAGAGAGAAAGAGAGACAGAGAGAAAGAAAGAGAGAGAGAGAGAGAGAGACAGAGAGAGAGAGAGAGAGAGAGAGAAAATCTTAAGCAGGCTCCATGCTCAGCACAGAGCCTGATGCTGGGGCTTGATCCCACAACCTTGGGATCATGTCCTGAGCCAAAAGCAAGAGTTGGACACTCAAAAGACTGAGACACCCTCACCCATTCGTATTTTTAAAATTTTTGTATTTTTAAAATTTATGTTACCTTCTCTAACAAGATGAAATCATACTCTATGCTGCTAACTCTTATTTGGTTATTTGACTGTTGAAATTACTTCTCCTACACACCCAGACCAGGGAAGTTTCCTTCAAGAACACATCTAATGAGCACCTATGTTATAGCTTCTTTTTCTGCTTCATTATTCCCTTCAGCAGCTATACTACATGTCATTCTATCATATATTTATGTGTTTTATTTTCTTTTCCTGTTTTTAGAATTTGAACTTCTGGAGGGCAGGGGCATTAGCTGTCCTCTTCATTTCTGTATTCTTCACACATAGTAGTACTTTCTCTGAGTAGCAGATGCTCAGTAAATATTTGTAAGCAAATAATTATTAATCTGAGTGAATGCCCAACAAGTAATAATTGTTAACTTTTCTCTCTGCTTCTGGTTCTACTTTTGGGTTCAAGTGAAGTATTTTTATAGAAATGTCAGCATAGACTAAAGCAGCAAACCATTCTACAGTCACTGTAAATACATTTGGAAGAAAAAGGTAACCAAATGTCTCTGATTATGAAATATCATTTAAAATTCTGTTTTGTTCTAGATTTTGAGAACTTGACCATACAGCTCCAGGTTTTACTACCAGTGTCAAATCTTTGCATGGCAAAACTTCACCAGGTCATCTTCACCTGCAAAGTTTATAGCTGTTATTCATTCTTGAAGTGAGCACATAAGACTCATGGTCTGGTGGTGAGCACTTGAAATTCATGTTCCACACATGTAGTATGAGATATGATTTCCCTTTCCATGAAAGTACCCAGAGAAGAAATAGCAGACACAATTCTTTGGTCAGGACATGAGTATTTTTTTTCTAGTTGTTGACAGGCATGTTTAGACAGAAATATGTGAAGAAAAATCAAAGCCTGCTACGTGCAGGCTACCCTATAAAGGAAGCAAAGCGAATACCTGTCCTGTCTTAAGAACTTGACATTATCTGACCTTGGTTTTTTTTTGTTTTTTGCCATTTGGGACCAAGTATCTTAGAAGGTAGAAGTTATGCAAACCATTTATAAATATAAATGAAAGAAAAATCTAAACTTCATGAGGTCAGCTGTGTCTAAGGAGCACAAGGAATGCCAGACTTATTCATCCATGATAGTTTTTCCTTCTGACTCAGAATAGATGCCCAGTGTATTCCATGAGGTTCTGTGACATGCCTCAACACAAGAAAAATAATAAAACATGTTTCAAAAAAATTAAGAATTCTGTTTTCGTGTAAAAAGGAAAAAAAAAAGAATGCTTCACTGAATACAGAAGAGTAGGAGTTTCTATGGATCTGTCCTCAACTTTCTTTTGCAGTTCCATTTTCTCTGCCTGCTGAGAGCTAGATTCCTGAAGGTCATTAGATTTCTGCAAACAGCCGCATGAGGCCATTAGTCTCTGCTCTAAATGGAGAAATTACTCCAGAGCACATCTGCTATTTTGAACTTGTCCCTGCTGCTCAGCTCATAAGTGGACTAATGTCCACTTGCATGTTTAATACTACACATAGTGTCTATCTGGCTGCCGTTCCTTACACATGACACAACAAGTTAGATAGTTTCAGAGTTTGAAGCACATGAAGCCGGGGGTCAGTGCACTGTAGTGGTGGGGGCTGGAAGAGCTGCGTTGTTACTTGAGTACTGGCTAGAGTACAAGAGATACAGAGTCCAAAAGAGGCACATGGAGATTTCTTCTTAGTCCTATGACAGACCTCTTTGGCATTATTGATTTGAGGAAGGTCCCAGGAGACCAGGCCTCCCTACTCTTCTCCAGAGGTCTAGGACAGGAAGCCTCGTGTGAGTGGGTCAGGACAGTTAGATTTCCTAAAGGACCCTTATCAGCCAATGGACTCTAACCAGTCCTGGTTTCCTCAAGGCCAGTGATAATGACTGTACAATATATTGGCTCCATTTAGTTATTCGTTTTAGTATAACAGTTCTCAGGAGATCCTACTTGCTGACGGGTCCCACTACCTGGAGACACAGTGTTACAACAGCACGATTGCTCTATAAAATATTCAGCCGGAAGCAAAGAGTACCGCTTGACCAGACCTGTTGTTCTTGTTATTACATCACACGTCAGGTATGCAGATGATTCTAAAGATGTCATTCAGAATATTTAAAAGTCTGAGTGGCTGAGGCCCATCAATCAAAGTGGAAGTCTGACTAATCAGAGTAGACAGTCCTTCACCCCCAAGAAAAATCCAGTGGGTTAGACCGGAAGGGGAAGATGGACATGTTCATCTCCCACCAGGAGCTCAGGCTCTTGTCCTCAGCTTCTAAACCCTATCTTACCATAATTATCGTATATCAGAGGCCACTAATCAATAATTGCAGACACGTCATGTTAAATTTGATTACTTTTATTCTTAATATTACTCAACATTAAGAATTTAGCTAATATAAAAAGAATTCCACTAATATAGAGTTATATTTCACCTCCAATTTTCACCTCATTTCCAATATTCTAGATTAACTAGATTAACTACTTCTCCGAAAGAAATGTCACTTGAACATCTCTCATACTAACTTTCCTTTATAATTATGTAGCTAAGGCCTCAGCCTAGATCATAGCCTGAATTGGATGCTCCTCTAGAATTCTGAAACAGCCCGGCTCCCTGTTGAGACTGAGATGAACTTGGAATTTTCCATTTACATATACTATAAAGTTTATTTATTTTGAGAAAGAGAGTTCCCATGAGCAGGGGTAGGGCAGAGAGAGGGAGAGAGACTCCTAAGCAGTCTGAAGTCAGGACTTAACCAATGGGCCACTCAAGCGTCCCTCCTTTTAGACACTTTAGTACTAATAGACTCATCCCTTTTTCATTCCTTATCCTTTCCCTCTTCGATTCTATTACCATTCTACTCCAGACCAGCCTTGTCAGTGTCCTGTTTATGTTAAAACTACTGAAGCCATTTATTTATTTGTTGCTTACTCATTTATTTACTTATTGTCATTGGGCATATCAGAACTGGGTTAGACTATTAGATTAGGAGATATTCATTTGACTTTTTTTTTTTTTTTTGTATCTCTATTCAAAGTTCTGGGAGGATGTCAGATGCTTCAAAAACATAAGTCGAAAGAAGAAAGAAAAAAGCAAAAGAAAAATATACAGATGAAATCCTATCAACAGTAAAACAAGTAAATCTTGTTTACCTGTATCTGTTTTTTAAAATCTCTTCTTGCTTCCTAAAGTCTCTGCTCAGGGAAAAACAGCAGATAAAATAACACTTTGCCAGTTTCCTTTCTATTTGTATCTATTTTCTCCTCTGTTGCTCCTGACCGGGGCCTTACGTTTGTATTCTTGCCTCAGGCATTCCTTCTCAGAACTCCAAGGTGAAAGATGAATGAAAGCCCCCACCAGCCCCACCCATTTATCTCGCTTGTAGGTTTTCCCTTCAAAGCTGCCTTAATGCTGATTTCTTCTATAGAAAAACCTCATTGGATGGGGGAAGGGGAACACCATCCCTTATCAGCCCTTATTTTCTACCTTTTCCACCAGAACAACGTGTAGGGGACCTGTGGGATTCAATGGAAACAGATGTTTCCTCTTTCTCAAATGATCTTTTGTAGGTTGATCTCACTCTCCAGGAAGCCGTCCTTAGACATCCCAAAGCATTTCACATACAACATTGTAATACAGCACTGCAAATGCGCTCTCCTACTTGACAGAGTGCTTTCAGCTCCTGTTTTATTGTACTTTTTAAATTTTATTGATATCTTTTATTATTATCTTTTAAATCTGTTTTCTCAGCACTTGTTTCAGAGTTTTAGCTCATGATACTTTCTTAGTAAATATTTTGTGGAATGTACAAATAAATTAATGACTGAATAAAAATGAAGGGGCGCCTAAGCATCAGACTCTTGGTTTTGGCTCAGGTCATGATCTCCAAATTAGTAAGACTGAACCCTGCATTGAGATTTGTGCTGACAGTCCCGAATCAGCTTGGGATTCTCTCTCTCTGTCTCTCTCAAAATAAATACATAAAGTTAAAAAAATAATAATTATTTTTAAAAAAGAATAGAGTATGAGCATTTTCTACCAGTTCAGAAAAACTCTTGGCACTTCTTCTTTGTACCCTGATTATGGACACTTTTTTTCCCTTATCTGGAACCTGGGGAACAGCAGGGGTGGAGTGGGAACTAGACATCACTTATTATGACCTGTGTGGGGATAAGATCCAAGAAGTAATGAAAAGGAAGTTCGTGGAGACATAAATATAATTTGAAGTTGTGTGTTCATTAATGGAACTGTGGGACTCTCCTTTATTGAACAGGGGTCAAAAGGACTTGGGAGGAAGAGCAAATAATTGTTTTTAGTTCCCTTTTGATACAAATATAATTGGGAAAATATAAATTAAGAACTCAAATTAAGACCTTATGTCTAAGTAATTGAAACTTTGCAGTTCTATAGCATTTGTGAAAGTGAAAATTCATGTTTTCAGTCATGAAGATTAGAAAAAGAATGGAATTGAAGGTCAGCTAAACAGGAATCAATACCATTTTTGGTGTTAAAAGTGACTGGGTAAAGCATTTTATGTCTTTATGTCAGTTTCCTCATCAAAAGTGAAGATAAAGGCAACTGTTTTTCCTACCTTATGAAGGCACATGCAAATTAAGTAAAAATGAAAAATACTTTTCATAACATAACAAAATGTAAAAGATGCTATTTTCTAAGACTATTACCTTCTATTCCAAGGTTAACTGGGCACTCTTTTATCTGCAGATGTAGTATGAACTTTCTGGCTTTTCATTAGCAGAAAAAAGAGTACAAGATTTCCCTACGAAGAAAAAGAAACCAATAGCTGAATAATTTGAGGAAATATGGTTATCCTGTCTAATTTCCTACTGCTTTCCAGCAGGGCAGCACTGATGATGATGATCTTTAAAACTCTCAGGATATTGAGCAAATTCATCCTCATGACACCTTCAGGGAGAAAGCAGGAGTGATATACACAGGCCTCCTCAGGCTAGTGCAGGCTCAGATAGAAAGCCAGCCATAAAAAATAGCACACTGACACATAGTTGCAACATTTTGATCTTACTTGACAGCCTGTGGATGTGAAGTCTTCTTAAGTCTCTAAGATAACCATTTCCTCACTCAAAGAAATGGAACAATCGGGCCAGTTTTTGTCACATCATATATTCCTCTGCCTTCTTGGCACACTTATGCTATCTGTGTCCCTCTTGCTTTGGATTCTTTCATTCAACAATTGTACAATTTCCAGTTACAAGACACTGTGCCCGTCTATCGTTCTCTAATTATATGTGATGTTTTGGGGAAGGTCAGCCATGGAGTGATAGAAACCAGAAATAATAGTGAATACAGAAGGCTCACCATCAGGCACTGTACTAGAAATAATAGTGAATACTTCTATGGTGCTTACCTGTAGGCACTGTACTTAAGATGATATGAATTTTTTAAATCCTCACTATAATCCTATGAGGAATATTCTAGGAATATTTCAAGAATGTGGAAACCACAGCACAAGAGGTCAAGTAACTTACCCAAAGCTACACACCTAACAAAGTCAAAACAGGAGCGCAATGGCCCAGCTCCAGAGTTTGGTTGATTGCTTTAGCTTTAGCACAGGGAAACAGGTTTGACTCTGGCAGTCTGAGTAAGTAAGATGATGTCTTACTAAGTGCTTAGGTTGCCAACAAACATTCCTTTTGAATGTCACTCACAGGAAAATCGCAGTTAACTCTACATAACAATACAACCCAATCTATCCCACTCTTTTGAATGTATATTATACTTAGTGTAAGAATCCACAATAGTTACACTTTTGCTATTTCAGGTGGGTAAATTTCCCTCTCCATTAGATTGTAAACAAGTGCAGAAAAATAACTCTTTAAAATATCTATCTATCTAACCTTTCATTCATTGTTTTACACGGCCTGCACAGTATACAGCACATGGTGGGCACCCGTTAACAACAATGATTAGCTCAGTCACATTTTCCCTTTCTTTTGATTCATTTACTTTTTATTTTCTTGCTCTGAGAATTTTGACAGCATGTGGCATGCACTCTATTCAACCCTTGAACAGCATTCTCTTCTAAGTAAGGTAAGAACTCATCTTCTTCCTTTAGAAACCGTACTACCCAGAAATGAAAGAACTGAAAGGCAACATTGGGGTAGTGGAGTTAGAGCAGTCTGGACAAGCCACAGTGGCATACGTTTCTCATACATAAGGGATTAAATACAGAAAGACAAAGAGTACCCCTCCCTGTCACAATGGTGCTCAGGAAGACTGTTACTGATAGCTGCCAGGATCGGTGCCTCAGTGATGTGGGGTCCCCCTTACCCTGAATCATTAGTGCAGTTGGCAGGGCTCATGGAAGACTGACTACTCCAAATGTTGATTGTAAATATGGAAATGAGTAAATTCATTTGGGATCTCGAATGCACATGACTCCTTAAACTATAATGGTTTCTGTCCAGCCCACACCATGGCTGTGCTCAAATTTATGTGGACTGCAAAGAAAAATACACATAATATAGACAATTCTGAAGGTACTCTGTTTAATAGGCTAGGATAAAATCCCTTTGCTGTCCTAGATTTTATAAAAAAAAGAGAAGAGATTTTTCATGAATGAATTATAAGAGGTTTAAGATTGAAATGGAAAATATGTTATCCCTTCTGGGCTTTTCTTTTCCTTATTAGTAGAGATAAAAAGAATCTTTTCTCATACATAAGGGATTAAATTTTTTTTATTTAAAATTTTTATTTTATTAAAATTATTAAAATTTATTACATTAAAAATTTTATTTAAAATTATTGAATCGAAATGGGTTCCAGGCTCTGTCAGCACAAAGCCTGATGTGGGGCTCAAACTAAGGAACAGCAAGATCATGACCTGAGCCTAAGTCAGACACTTGACTGACTGAGCCACCCAGGTGCTCCAAGAGTATTTTTTTAAATCTCTTTTATTAATCATTCTACCCTAGACATACAATATTGGCTGATATAAAAAAAGGTATGAGAAGTTCAACTTCAAATTTTGAAAATAATCTCATAATAGACGGTAAAATAGATTACAATCAAGAGATGGAATGCAAATTGTTGTAAATTTTTAATTTGTTCTTTTAAGAGAACAGATACGCTTATTAAACAGACACATAATAGGAATTGTGCTAGGCAGTGAAAATACAGCAATGAACACTTGTTAAGCATGTACCCTCAAATGCCAATTAAATGTTAACCAAAGGAGAGTTAGGTTAAGGAGCAAAGGCACTAGAAGTATAGGTTTCTGCCTGCCTGACTGTGTTGATGCTTTATATTCCTTCTAATATCCATTTGTGAAAGTTTTTTTGATTTAGCTGAGGAGACACTAGACTCTGATAATTTGTATGGGAGGGAGAAACACCAGGTTGCTTTTGGGAAACTCACTTATGACTTCAACACAAACATGGTCAAAGGGAATGGTAATGACCAGCACTGCATGGAAGCTTTAGTATGGGAATGGAAAAGTAGGTTCAATTCTAATGACTTCCAAGTAAGCCAAACTGAGCCAAAACTCTCTTGGGCATATCGAACAAATCATGTGTGAGCCAGTGCTCTCCAGCAAGACAGAGACGTGTGACCTTTATGTGTGCTAAATGCGGTATCCAGGGAACTATAATAATATGATCACTTTTTTTATTGGAATGAGGTTTATCTCACTGCTGAAGATACATAGGACCTTGATCAAGAGACCTTGTCAGTGGATTATTAGGGAGAATGGAATGTTGTGGAAATATTTAGCTAACATTTTAAAACTAACTCTTAATTAAAAGCACTTGTGTTGTGCTTTAATACTGGTATTTGTTCTTGGAGTAATTCTTTATTGCAATTCTTATCAAGTAGCCCAAATAAGTGTTGTAAATATAAAACATACTTACATATATTACATACATAATTCATAATTCATTGTGTCCATTCATCCAGTGTTAGAAACCAAAGAAAGAAGGTTAACATTGTATGGGTGTCTGTTTTTCAGCTATGCTACAAACTACCTGATCCTTCCAGAAACAGATAAAGCAAAGTTTTAAAATGTATGTTCTTCTCTTTACTGAGATTTTTTCATTATAAGCACTAATTGCATACTTCTTAAAAAGTTTACATTAATATCATCTTGATTACCATGATCATGATTTTTCTTCATCTTTTGTGTACATAGAAATGGGAGACCTGGGATTCTAGTCCTTAGTAATTTAACTCTAATAACAGAAAGAAGGCAAATAAAAGATAACATTTCTTAGTATTCCTTCATATACTTTTAGTTCAATTTCCTCATTTATTCTTCCAGAATGATTGTAAATATTAGAGACGGTAGGCAAGGTGGTTTGGTCTTCCAGATCCTAACTATAAAATTGGTTTTGAGCAATCTTTTGAATGCAGGAAAAGTTAAAAAGAACAAGTCAGTAAACTATGGCCCAGACACCAAGTGCAGGTCACTGCTTGTTTTTGTAAATAAAGTTTTATTGGAACACAGCTACATGGATTTGCTTATGTATTATATATGACTATTTTCACACTAAAACAACAGGGTTAAATATTTGAAACAGAAACCCTCTGGAATGAGAAGCCTAAAATATTTACTATCTGGAAAAAGTTTGTAAACTCCTGTAGATAGAAAAAGAAGGAGAGGGCATTCCAGTCAAGAGCATAACGTGGTATGTATCAAATTTGAAAGCATTCAGGTAATCAAGGAATACTTTGTAAATGACTTTGAGGCTAATTCCTAGGAGCACTGACTTTAATAATTCATATCTGCAACAGACTTCTAAGAAGGAAACTAAAGTCCAAATGATTCTTCAATGCTCAGTAAAATGGATCAAAGAGTCTAGAAGCTGAGCGATACTAAAGAATTTCAGTTGGAATTTCTTGAACACAAGTTACCATACAATCTAGTATTTTTTAAAATTTAAATCCAAGTTAGTTAACATATAGTATAATAATGATTTCAGTAATAGAATTTATTTAAAAATTTTAAAAAATATTTTATTTATTTCTGAGAGAGAGAGAGAAAGACAACATGAGCAGGGCAGGGTCAGAGAGAGAGGGAGACAAGAATCTGAAGCAGGCTCCAGGCTCTGAGGTAGCTGTCAGCACAGAGCCCCATGCGGGGCTTGAACCCATGAACCATGAGATCATGACCTGAGCCGAAGTCGGGATGCTTAACCGACTGAGCCATCCAGGTGCCCCTCAGGAATAGAATTTAGTGATTCACCACTTATTATATAACACCCAGTGCTCATCCCAAGAAGTGTCCTCCTTAGTGCCCTTCACCCATTTAGCCCATCCCCCAACCCAACACCCCTCCAGCAATCTTGAGTGTGTTCTCTGTATTTAAGAGTCTCTTATGGTTTGTCTCCTTCTCTGTTTTTATATTATTTATTGTTGCTTTGGTTCCTTAAAGTTCATCTATTTTTTGTATCTGAAATTTCACATATGAGTGAAATCATATATTTGTCTTTCTCTGACTTCTTTCATTTAACATAATACACTCTAGTTCCATCCACATTGTTGCAAATGGCAAGATTTCATTCTTTTTGATCGTAGTACTTGTTCATTTGTAATTGTTACCCCTATAGGCAATAAATTAACCTGGTAATCTGTTTTACTTTTGATATTCTCAATTTTAGATATCAGTAGTACTACCAAAAGGAGGGAAATCTAGCCATGGAAAGTAGCATTCCAAAGATATAAGGAAGGGAAAAAATACTTACCATGAATGAGTATTGAATTTTATGAAAAATTTTTCCTATATCTATTGAAATAATTGTTTTCTTCTTATTTAGTTAATATGATGACTTCTACTGATTAATTTCCAAATATAAAATCAGTGTTGCTGTACTTGGTTATGCTATATTGTGATTTTATGTATAACTAGATATGGTATTCTAATAAATGAATTTTTGAATGTATGTTTGTAAGCGATATTGTTCTGTCATTTTCTTTCTATTATTTTTTAATAAAATATAGTTGACACACAATGTTACATTAGTGTCAGGTGTACAACATAGTGATTCCACAATTGTATGTTATGCTGCACTCACCACAAGTGTAACTACCATCTGTCACCATATAATGCTATTATAATACCATTGACTCTATTTCCTATGCTGTACCTTTCATCACCATGACTTATTCATTCCATAACTGGAAGACTGTACCTCCCATCCCCTACAGCGATTTTGCTCATCCCCCAGTTTCTTCTCTGTATTTATAGGTCTGTTTCTGCTTTGTTTGCTTGTTTATTCATTTGTTTAATTTTTAGTTTCCACATGTAGATGAAATTATATGGTGTCTGCCTCTCTCTGTCTTATTTCACTTAGTGTAATACCCACTGGGTCCCTCCCTGTTATTACAAGTGGCAAGATCTCATTCATTTTTATGGCTTAGTAATATTCCACTGTATATATTTACCTCATCTTCTTTATCCATTCATCTATCATTGGATGCTTAGGTTGCTTCCATATTTTGGTTATAATAAATAAAGCCACAGTAAACATAGTGGGGGCATATATCTTTTTTAATTAGTGTTTTTGTGTTCTTTGGGTAAATACTCAGTAGTAGAATTATTGGATGAGATAGCATTTTTATTTTTAATTTTTTGGAGAGTTTCCATACTATTTCCATAGTAGCTGTACCAATTTACATTCTCACGAACAGTGCACAAGAGTTTCTTTTTCTCTACATCTTCATCAACACTTGTTTCTTTCTTTTCTGATACTGGCCTTCTGACTGGTATGAGGTGCTATTTTATTGTGGTTTTGATTTGCATTTTTCTGATGATTAGTTATATTGAACTTTTCGTGTGTCTGGTTGGGCGTCTATACGTCTTTTGGGGAAAATACATATTCAGGTCCTCTGTCCGTCTTTTGACCAGATTATGTGTTTTGTTGGTGTTGAGTTGTAGAAGTTCCTTACATGTTCTGGATACCAAACCCCTATCAGACATATGATTTGGACATAGCATCTCCTTTCAACCAGTAGGTTGCCTTTTGGTTTTTTAAAAGTTTACTTTGCTGTGCAAAAGCTTTTTATTTTGGTTTAGTTCCAATAGTTTGTTTTTGCTTTTGATTCCTTAGCCTGAGGACATATATCTTATGTCTTTGTTTGGATAACAGATTCATAAGTTTTTCTTTCTCTTCTATTTTCTGACTTTGTGTGGGATTGGTTTTATTTCTTCCTTAAATGATTAGTAGAATTCACTAGGATAACAATCTACCAATTTTCTCATGGGAAGATTTTGAATTATAAATTCAATTTCTTTTACATGGTTCTTTCTTTCCATTTTGTTAATTTTTATCTGTCAAAGAATGTTTCTATTTTACTCAAGTAGTTGAATTTTTTTACACTGAATTGTTTAAAATATTTTTTTATTATCCTACTAATATCTGTGGTATCTATAGTGATGTCCATTCTTTCAATCCTAATATTGGTAATTTGTCTCTTTTCTCTTTTTCTTGAAACTAAAATGTGAATTTTCTTGATATTTTTCTCAAAAACTCAGTTTTTAATTTTATTGTTTTTTAAAAAAATTCTATTACGTTCTTTTCTGCTCTTGTCTTCATTATTTCTTTCTTTTTTTTTACAAATAGTTTATTGTCAAATTAGTTTCCACATAACACTCAGTGCTCATCCCCATAAGTGTCCTCCTCTATGCCCA
>NW_024081038.1:0-32103 GCF_003009895.1 Hyaena hyaena
CACTCCCCGTAGAGGGTAGAGGGGGATCGCCTCCCACCCTGGAGTCTCCGATCCCGGCCCGATTTTATCTTCCCCGGTTCGCACTCACGTTAGAAGGCTCTCAGTGGATTCTGCCGGAATCAGGGTTTCTTAAGAAAAGAAGCATTGACTCTTCTTCCTGAGCAATTTATATATTCTTCCTTAGATATTTATTCTTATTTTCAGTATACCATGACTCTAATTCTGTTTTTAGAAAACCATTTAAAGTATTAATTTGGGGGTCACATGGCTGGGTCAGTCAGTGGAGCATGATCTTGGGATCATGAGTTCTAGCCCCATGTAAGGCCCAGAGCTCACTTCAAAAAGTAGATAGGTAGGTAGGTAGGTAGGTAGGTAGATAGATAGGATATTAAGTTGATACAGACATATAAAAATCACTAATCTGGTGCTTTGAAGTCCTGTCATGTTTCTATTTTCCCTTATTTTTGCCCTCCAGGATCCAATGCAAGATATAAAAGGATTGACATATAGAAAGTAGGATGGGTAGAAAGATGGATAGTTATGTGAAAGCAAATGTAGAAAAATGTTAATTGAAGAATCTAGGTAGTGGGTATATGGGTGTTTCCATATAGTTCTTTTTATTTTAATGTATGTGTATTTGAAATTTTCCATAAGAGAATATTGGGAGAATGAGTCTATAAAAACATCTTGGCTTTATTCCATTTGTGAAGTGGTTGATTTTTAAATAGTGATCAAATTATGTATATTTATTGGCCCATTCAGACTTCCTGTTCCTTTTATTTTAAATACATTTTGGTAACTTATACTTTTCTAGACAATAGTCCATTTTATTTATCAAATTTGATGATATATATTTGTATATAAACTTGTATACTCTATTGTCTTTTTCTATTACTTTTTTTTTATAACTTTTTAATGTTTTTATTTATTTCTGAGGGAGAGAGATAGCTTGAGCAGGGGAGGGTCAGAGAGAGAGGGAGACACAGGATCTGAAGCAGGCTCCAGGCTCTGAGCTGGCTGTCAGCACAGAGCCCGACACGGGGCTCGAATCCATGAACTGTGAGATCATGACCTGAGCCAAAGTCAGATGCTTAACCAACTGAGCCACCCAGGAGTCCATCATCTTTTCCACTTCTAATATTATTTGTGATTTATTTCATTTTGATCAGACTTACCAATCTGTTTAATTAATCTCTGAGATCCCGCTTTTACTCTACTTCAATATCTGCCTTTATATTTATTATTTCTTTCTACTTTATTACAGTTTATGTGCTTACTCTTTTTCAGGCCTCTTTTTCTATCAGATCCTATGTTTTAATCTTTGTTGCAGGTAAATCCACTTAAAGCTAAAAATTTCTTTTTCTTCTTTAACTGCATTTTATTTGTAGGGGCTTTTTGTTGTTTCAACGTTCTCCCCTCCCCTCCCCCTTGTTAACTCATGAATTATTTAGAAGTAAGTTTTTCCTGGGGCGCCTGGGTGACTTAGTCGGTTAAGCGTCCGACTTTCGCTTGGGTCATGATCTCGCGGTTCTTGGGTTCGAGCCCCGCGTCGGGCTCTCTGCTGACTGCCAGCTCAGAGCCTGGAGCCTGTTTCGGAGTCTGTGATTCCCTCTCTCTCTGACCCTCCCCTGCTCACGCTGTCTCTCTCTCTCTCTCCTAGAAATAAATAAAAAAACATTAAAAAAAAAAAAAAAAGAAGTGAGTTTTTCCAGTTTTTATTCAGTGAAAGTATATAGTGGGGTAATGTTTTTCATTTCTAATTTTATTAGAAATTATATTTTATTTTTATTTTAGTACATTTATTCTAATTTTATCAGAGAGATTGTCCTCTGACAGAATTGTTTTAAAATCTCTTTTTCTGAGAATGAGTTAGATTGGATACATTATTTTTAGCTTATAAAACAGGTAAATGTATAGTCTTAAAAATAACTAATTTTATACAACACTTAATATTCTAGGAATTTTGAGTACATCCTCTGAGGTTGATACTACCATGCCTGTTATAAAGAGAGGAAAACAGACTTAGGAAGTTTATATGGCTGCCCAAGATTACACACTCACACATAGCATTTTCCATGTTCTACTATTATACTATATTATCTCTTTATCTCGTATTATTGCCATAGAACATGAATTAAAAATCTATAAACTGGTTTGGACACATAAAGAGATAAGCTTTCATTTTCCTCTGCATTCACTTATATGAATATCTTGCTCCGCAGGGATGAGGAATAAATGAAATGCTCTTCTGTTTAGATTGAAAGTAAGAATGATATAACTAGGAAATGATGCCTTTTGTTCCAAATACTAGAAGAGCTCGTACCTTCAAGTTTTATGCCATGTGCTTTTCTGTTACAAAGAGCGTGTTGTGCTATTCTTGTTATACTGCTGAACCCAACACAGTGATCTGATAACCCAGAGAGAAGTTTGAAAAATCTTTAGGTTTTTATTCTACACCATTATTACTTTGTCTTTTTAGGGAGGAATTTATTCTCCTACCCCCGTCTAAATTGTAACTGTATATATTCTCACAGGTACTTTGGGGGTAATCCGTACTGACACATTGTAGCTGTTACAGTGTTCTCTGTATCTTTCCTCCACTAAAGAGAAACACCTGGCCCTAGGAGCTTTTGTTCAATTTTAATTATTTATGAAGTTTGCTCCTTAATGTTTTATGAACTGCTTTGTATATATAACTGAAGCAGATGTTGTCATAAATATTTTCTCTAGGATAGTAACTCCAAAGGTAGTTTTGCTGGCTTTTATAGCAAGCATGTGTGCTTGCTTTCTGTCTGCATAAGGAGACTCCTGCCAATTAGTAACATAGCTCTTTTAACAATTCAGAAAAGATGTGTTGTTCTATATTTTTTTGGAAATTCAATTGTCTATTATTGCTACTCTTAGTACCATGAAGATTAACCAAAAAGTAAACTTAATAAAATGAAAGATAAAAACTGCTATTATATCTCAAAAGACACAGGGAAAAGAAGACACAGGACACAGCATTTGACAAAATTAAACACTCTTTTATAATAAAAACACAAATTGGAAATAGAAGGGAACCTCCTTAAAAGATAAAAGGCATTTATGAAAAACCTACAGTTAACATTGTGCTTAACGGTGAAAATCTGAAAGCTTTCCTTCCGGAGATCAGGAACAAGACAAAGATGCCCATTTTCCCTATTGTACTGGAAGTCCTAGTCAGATCAATTAGTCAAGACAAAAAGTAGAAGGCATCCAGATTGAAGGGAAGAACTAAAATTATCTGTATTTGCAGATGACATAATTGTATATAGAAAATACTATAGAGACCATGAAAAAAGTACTAGAACTAATAAATGAATTCAGTGAAATTACAAGACCAAAACACAAAAATCAGCTATGTTTCTATATTACATCAATGAATAAGCCAAAAGAAAATTGGACAATTCCAACTATAATAGTATCTGAAGAATAAAATACCAAGAATAAATTTAAAAGAGGGATTGAAAGACTTGTACATTGAGAAACTATAAAACATTGCTGAAAATAATTAAAGAGCACCTAAATAAATGGAAATAATAAATATTTATGGATTGAAAGAGTTCATATTCCCCAAAGCAATCTATAGATTCAATCAGTCCCTATCAAAATTCCAATGGCCTTTTTTGCAGAAATGGGAAAGCCAGTCCTCAAATTCATATGGAACTTCAAGGAGCCATGAATACCCAAAACATTGAAAAGAAAAAACAAAATTGAAGGACTTACACTTCCCAATTTCAAAAGTTAATGCAAAATTAAAATAGTGTGGGGGCGCCTGGGTGGCTTAGTCGGTTAAGCATCCGCCTTTCGCTTAGGTCATGATCTCGCGGTTCGTGGGTTTGAGCCCCGCGTCGGGCTCTGTGCTGACTGCCAGCTCAGACCCTGGACCTGTTTCAGTCTGTGACTCCCTCTCTCTCTGACCCTTCCCTGCTCACGCTGTCTCTCTCTCTCTCCTAGAAATAAAAAAATAAACAAAAAACATTAAAAAAAATTAAAATAGTGTGGTAGTAGCATAAGGATAGACATATAGACATATAGACCAATGAAATAGAATTGAGAGTCCCCTTGATCTATGGTCACTTGATTTTCAACAAGGTTGCCAAGGCCATTTAGGAACAAAAGACCTATGCTGAGACAACAGGATAACCACATGCAAAAGAATGAAGTTGAACCCCTGCCTCATTCCATACACAAAAATAAACTCAAAATGGATCAGTAACTTAAAACTATAGAAGAAAATGTAGAGGTAAATCTTTATGACCTTGGATTTGGCAGTGTGTTCTTAGTTTTGACGTTAAAGCAGAAGCAACTACAATAAAAATAGATAATTTGACTTTTGTGTATCAAAGAACATTATCAAGAATATGGAAAAGACAGGGGCATCTGGATACCTCAGTTGGTTAAGTGTCCAATTTCGGCACAGGTCATGATCTCACGGTTCCTGGGTTCAAGTCCCATGTCAGGCTCTGGGCTGACAGCTCAGAGCCTGGAACCTGCTTCAGATTCTGTGTCTCCCTCCCTCTCCTTCTGACCTTCCCTTGCTTGTGCTCTCTCTCTCAAAAATAAATAAGCATTTTAAAAAAAACTTAAAAATAATATGGAAAAGACAACCCATAGGATGGGAAAAATTATTTACAATAATTATTTACTATTATTTAAAATTACTTTTAATCATTTGTTTGATAAAGATTTAATATCCAGAATGTGTAAAGAACTCTCACAACTCAGCAAAAAGAGAAATGACCCAATTTAAAAATGGGCAAAGGACCTTAATAGACACTTCTCCAAAGAAGATATGCAAATGGCCAGTGAACACATAAAAAGATATTCAACATCATTCATTAGTCATTAGAGAAAAGGAAATTAAGGCCACAGTGCAATACCGCTTTTACGCACTAGGATGGCTTTAATAAGTTTAAAAAACTAAACATACATAGAAAACAAGTGTTGGCAAGCATTTCGAGAAGTTAAAATCCTCAGACATTGTTGATAGGAATGTAAAATGGTACAGCCGCTGTGGAAAACAGTTTCTCAAAAAGTGATACACAGAGTTACCATATGACTCAGCACTTTCACTTCAAGAGAATTGAAAACAGGTGTTAAAACAAAAAATCATATGTAAGTGTTCATAGCAGCATTATTCATAATAGCCAGTGAGTGGAAACCTAAATGTCCATCAACTGATGATTGGGTAATACAATATGGTATATACATACGATGGAACACTATTTGTCTATAAAAAGGAGTGAACTGCTGATACATCATACAGCATACATCCCACAGAATAAAATATGAAAAAATGCTGTTATGGACTTTATTGTGTCCCCCTAAAATTCATGTGTTGAAGCCCTAATCCCTATTACCTCAGATTGTGACTTTATTTGGAGATAGGACCTTTACATTTTCTTTTATTTTAGTATTTGTTTATTTTTGAGAAAGAGAGAGTGCAAGTGGAGGAGGGGCAGAGACAGACACAGAATCTGAAGCAGGCTCCAAGGTCTGAGCTATCAATGCAGTCCGATGCGAGGCTCACACCCACTAACCGCAAGATCATGACCTGAGCTAAAGTTGGACACTTAACCAACTGAGCCTCCTAGGCGCCCTGGAGATAGGGCCTTTAAAGAGGCTATTAACTTAAAATGAAGTCATATTGGTGGGCTTTAATCCAGTGTGACTGGTGTCCTTTTAAGAGGAGATTAGGATACAAACTGGCACAGAGGGAAGACCATATGAAGATACCAGAAAAAGATGGGTATCTACAAGTCATGACCTGAACCAAAATCAAGAGTCAGACACCTAAATGACTGAGCCACCCAGGTGTCCCTGTATGGGTATGTTTTTTTTTTAAAAGAATCCTTGTCTTTCAGATATCATACTGAAATACTGTGGATGAAATGATAGGTGTGAGACTTGCTTCAGTACAGTTGGGGGTTGAAGAGGTAGTTGGATCTATTGAAACAATATGGGTAGAAGGGGCTGTTTTTGGAAGTTGCATGATGGGTACCTAGGGATACGTTATACTGTTGTCTCTAGTTTTATATATGTTATAATAAAGTTACACATCTAAAAAAGGTTGTAACTAGAAGGATGATCCTCTTAGCTTTTTCACATGGTGATTAGTGAGGCTCTCAGGGCTGTGTCAAGAGTTTCACAGTTTAAAACTGGAATCCAGGAAAAGAAAAACAAAAAGCATTTCCCTTTGAAAAGATGTTTATTCAGCCAGCCTTGCTGACAAAATTCTCCCAAACTCTCCTCACCCCATCTCACCCCGTCAGTCTAGATTAAATATCATCCTCTTTTGTGTTCTCTAAGTACCCTCTACATACTTCCACAGTGTACTTAATTGTGTACTGTCTGGTTCTCCCACTTTCCAGATCATAAATTCCTTGAAGATATAAACCTTGTGTATTCATCTTTATTCATCTATATACTCCCCTCGCCACTGCATTTAACATTGGGCTTTGTAAGCACTCTTAATAAATGGATGCTGAATGAGTGATAGGGAACGGGATTTGTGCTGTAAATAAAATGTAAAATATAGCCCCCTACTTTCTCCATATTCTCAGTAAACCCTTTTCCCAGGACTACTAAGGTATAGCTACAGAGCTTCTTTAAATTTTTTTCATCTTCTGCCCAACCTCTGACAGAAGTGCTAAAATGAAAGGTAAGTAAAGGGTAAGCACTGTCGCAAAATGGAAAACAGGTTTCTGCACAATCAGATGTTGCTGGTTTCCACTCATTCCCAGGGTATATAATGCAGTGAAGTCTTTTCCAATGGCTGTCTTTCTGTACTTTTTGCTATATTCTGTGTATCAGAATTCCTCTTCTGTGTGAATTCCTTTTAGTCTGTCTTCTTGGTACGCTTTAAGATGGTAATTAGAATGTAACCTCCTAGGGGCGCCTGGCTGGCTTTGTCAGTGGAGCATGATTTGAGGGTTGTTGTAAGTTCAAACCCCATCTTGGATGTAGAGATTACTTAAAAGTTTTTAAAAATCTTTAAAAAAAAAAAGTAACCGCCAAGAAAGGTGGCAAGATGTACTATAAAAATAACGTTTGCTCAGCATAACACCCTCAAGGTCCATCCATGTTGCTACACATGGCCAGATTTCATTGTTTCTCATTGCCATGTAGTATTCCATGGTATAGATAAACCACATCTTCTTGATCCATTCATCTGTTGATGGACACTTAGGCTCTTTCCGTGTTTTAGCTATTGTTGAGAGTGCAGAGAAGGACAGATATCATATGTTTGCACGTATAGGAGGATTAGGAGGAACTTGACGGAGGAACAAGGGGGAGAAGAAGGGGGAAAATGGTGGGGGAAAGGGAGAGAGGCAAACCATGAGAGACTCTTGAATGCTGACAAAAACTGAGGACTGATGGATGTGGGGGGGAGGAGGGATGGGCATGGAGGAGGGCACTTGTGGGGATGAGCACTGAGTGTTATGTGGAAACTAATTTGACAATAAACTATTTGTAAAAATAAATAAATAATAAATAAATCTGTAAAATAAAAAGTAAATAAATAAACTCTGGTTAAAAAAAAATAACGTTTGGTGGTGTGTCTGGCTGGTTAGGTTGGAGAGCATGCAACTCTTGATCATGAGTTCAAGCCCCACTTTGGGCATGGAGCCTACTTAAAAAAATTTTTTTTAATTCTGTCTTGTGCTATGTAGAGGGTTATCTAACAGTTTCCTAGTGGGTGACAATCTCCATATAGCAGACTTTTAAAAGTCTACAAAATTTTATAACTGGGAGAGACCTAAGAGACTAACGTGCTTTCCTATTTTCATTCTGCTGCCCCCATTAAAAAGAACAGCTTTTTGTATAATCACTATCTTTTTGCTGTCTTAAAATATTACATATTGTTTAGTCCCAAAATCTGGGCTAGTTTCTAAACTAGTACTTTCCATATTTAGACTATTGAGAAAATAGGACACACAAGTAACAACTGTTATCTAAAATGAAAAAAAAAAGTGTAATTATCATTTTCTTTTGGTCACAGTGTTGGATGATTTCTCGTTTTTGGAAAGCAGCAGAATAAATCTTAAACTTTAAAATAAAATATAATTACTGGATATCTTAACCTTATCAAATACTTAAAGATACTTTATTCTCTCTTTAGGTCGTACGGGACTATAATCTTCAGCTGTTTTTACAAGAGAACGCTGTATTTCACAAACCTCAGCCCTTCCAGTTCCAGCCCTGTGACAGTGATACTGTAAGGAAATTCCAGATTTGATTCCATTTGTTTTTAAGCTATGTTTGTGCTCAAATAACTGTTATTCTGGGACTAGACAGAAAAAGCTGAGTGTGTGTCTCCTTAATTTTATAACAAAACTGTGAGTATGCAGAGAAACAGGCATTTCTTCTTTCTAAAATGTGACTAATACCTCAGTATCTTTATGCTAGCAACTTAAATTAAGGTTAAATTATAAGACATGGTACTGGAAACCTGCAAACTGAACTGAAGGAAGAATTAAAAACACTCAATAAAAATTTTTTTTCAGTTTAAATATGTCATAATTTCCACCCATGAAATTCTTTACATGTACATACTTCCAAAGAAACCAGTGGTTAAATTTTAACTGTAATAGAATCAATAAACAGAGGAGTGAATATGTGCCTGCAAATATTTTGGTTGGCTTTTAAAAAAATTACAGGCCCTTTATAATTCCTTTCAGATTTCTTAGAATGACAGAGCATTAACATAAATGCCTAATTGGCAATTTTTAAACAGCAGAATTAAACATGCATTTTATCCTTGAGTTTATGAAAAACGTTTGCCATTATTTGAATTTTAAAGAAATAGAATCAAAATGCTAATTTGATAACATAAAAGAAAGGTAATCAACTTCTACAAGTTGAAAAAGCACATATTGGTATATCTAGCACATTCTTTCATTGTAGGCAAGCTAAGAGGGAAGTCAAATTTTATTCATAAGGTCTTTTAGTGAACCTAAAATCAGAACCAGGAGAATTTATGATGTAAGAATTTCATGGTATCAGTTTAATAGAAGTCTTTGCTGAAGATATCTTCATTACTTTCTTACATTTTACGGAGCCCTGTTAGTGGCTATGTAAAGCAATGTACGAAATCAGCATTTCCCTCTAGATTGTAACTCTTACCCCTTATATGAGTGCTCTTTTTTATCTGTTTGCCTTTGCTGAATAACTCAGTGACATTGTCCTATAATTTGACTTCCTTAGCTGAGAGGAAAGAGACTGAGCAATAGAAGATACAGAGTATGGACAAGTTCGCCAAGCTTGACTTAAAATTGTGACTAATTCTAGATTATTTTATCTTTGCCCATTTTCCTCTAAACTCAGAAGTAGACTCTTATCTCACTTGTCCAAAGCCCAACTACAATCTTAACTCCTTTGTTTCCAGACACTGTGCTAAATGTTCTTTGCTGCATGTCCCTGTTTGCTTTAAGATTCTAACTATGCCGTTTTCTGTCCTTGTGCAATCTTTACTGGGCAGAGTTTAAAAGCTGCCCAGCTGGTGGATATTGAGCTCTCCCCTGTCAGTGCTTTGAGAATGACCATAGCTGAGGTATATGGGGATGTGGGTCAAGGGTGGGTGAGATGGGATGTGTGGGTTTGCATGTTAATGATGGGTGGGACTTGGTATTGGGATTAAAAGTGTGTGTGTGTGTGTGTGAGAGAGAGAGAGAGTAAGGGGCCACTGAATGTATAAACTGGGGCTGTCCATTTCCCTGTATAAATTAAGGATTTCGTTTCCTATTTATAGTGAAAAGACTGAACTTATCATTTTTCATCTTGTCCAAAGCACCTTAGTTTTCCTCAACAGGTGTGCTGGAAAGAATCAGAATTAATCTTGACTTTATCAAGGAAAAATTGAGGCCTTTTTTAATACGACCCAGTTCAAATTGCAGTGTTTTTCCTGCAAAAGTCCAAAATGTCCAGATGAAAACATAGAGTCACAATATTACTTTCAAAACTAATTAAGACTTGAAGTGATTGTACCCTTTTTTTTTGGATGGGGGCTATCTTTCACTTGCTGTTGAATCGAAATTTCTTGTCATTTTATTTTAATATATGATTATTTTGACTTATGCCTTAGGATGATATACCAAAAGAAACTGAGCAAAATGGTTTTATAAAGACACAATTATAGATGGTTATGAGTAACAATGATCAGTGGCAAGTTTTGTCTGATATAGTAACTTAGTTGCTACCTCATGGTTAACATTGAAAGATTTCCTTGTCTTTATTTCCATATAGAGTTGTTGATTTCTAAAGTGTCCCTTCTTTATATCCTCAAATAACATTTCTCAGAAGATACTAGAAAGTCAAAAATATTTTCTAAAAAGAGTAATAAGTAACTTTCTTTGCTGAAATGAAAGTTTTTAATGCAAGGTTATTCCAAGAAAGATGTGAGATATACCCTGACGCTTCCCTTACCCTTGCCCCAAAATGGGATGTTCTATGAGGGAGAATTGACAAGAACATATATTAAGATCTCAATTTTAAAGAGTCATTCAGCTGTCATTTGGGTCATGCTTGTGTTAGAGATTCATACAGGTGTTGTACAATGAGAAATCATGGGCCTTGGAGTCAAATCCTGGCTGTGCCATTTGCTACTTGTGTTTATTTTATTTATATGTTTATATATATTTTACCTCTCTGATTCAGTTTTGTCAGATGTAAAATGTTAAAAACCTTAGTCGGTTTGAAAATTAAATGAGCTACTTTAAGCATTTGACTCAATGTCTGGCATATAGATCGTACAGAATAAATGTTGACTGTCTTTTTTCCTCTCTATCTTTCCATAAGACAATCATATTTCATTTTTTTAGGTTTTCCCCCTAATTACTATAGGAAATACCAGAATATCAAATATGGAAGACATTATAAAGATTATGAAATCTTACAACACTTTTGTAGTCCTGGCCCCTCTGCTCTTAAGTCTCTCATTTATTGTCCCTTGGGACTTCTGCTCTCCTTTTTTTATTCCACAATGTAGAGCCCATCAACCTCTCTCTTAGCAGTTTATAAACTTAAAAGGCAATCTGTGTAGAATAAACAGAAGCCAGTAGCAAACAGTGTCCATTCTTACTTGTTATCGTAAGAACATAGCTGATACTTTTCAGCATCTCTGCCCTACATACATCTCAGTGTTTGTCCCTTCCGTTACCAAAACTAGTGATGTGTGCCTTTAAGGACATTTCCTCACATCCTATGAAAAGGACCTTCTAGTCTATTTCAGCCTGGGATGGGGTATAATATAGGAAACACACATGTCCATATATAAAGACAAGAAATCTAAGAAAAATTTTCTCCCTAAATTTCCTGGTGAGGATGAGAAGTCCCTTTCCTGAACTGCAAATAATATCTTCACAGATATCACAAACTGACATTTTTATCAATGTCACAGATATTTTTTTAAAAAGCTAACAAATTTCTGATATATGATCTTTTCCTGTTATTTTAGCCACTACTTGTGATATTTAATTCTACTGTCTAAAAATTAAAAGTTACAGTAAGGGGCACCTGGGTGGCTCAGTTGGCTGAGTATCCAACTTCAGCTCAGGTTGTGATCTTGCAGTTTATGAGTTCAAGCCACACATTGGGCTTACTACTGTCAGCCTGTCAGCTCAGAGCCTGCTTCAGATCCTCTGTCCCCCTCCTACCCCCCTCAACTTGTGCTCTCTCAAAAATCAACAAACATTAAATAAATAAATAAATAAATAAAAGAAAGTTATAGTAAGTAAAATAGCCATTTGCTGTAATTTAGGACGTTTGCACATTAAACTGTCACTTAAGTGTGGCATTTTTTGCATCTATTAAAAATATGTGCAATATATGTAAATCAAACCAACATGCTATATACCTTAAACTTATACAGTGATATATGTCAATTATTTCTCAATAAAACCAAGAACATATAAATACCAAAAATTATCCTTATCTATAAAAGACTATATGGGACCAATATACCCTACAGGGAAATTACCTGAAAATTCTCATTGTTAATGAGTGGCTTTGTCTGCTGTGGAAAGCTTACATTACATATATACAGTGCTATAGCATTGACACATCAACATGAAAGCACAGTGATAGAGAATTTGTGAAAAATCCTCCTCGTGGGTAAATAGATACCATCCTCCCTCACGTATACTGACTACAGTATCCAAAAATGAAAGGCTCAGATTACAGACATGAGTGTTGCTCTCCAGAAACAGCCATGCTGGCAGTCAACTCTTCAGAGAGGGCTGTCCTAAATTCTTCAGACTTTCAAAAAGGGCTAATTTGCTCTTTGTAGAAAACCTACCATCTATATATAATGAGTCTGGTTTGGTGCTTTCTTTGACCATCCACAGGTATCAAGAGCTTTCCATAGATGCCTTGGTAACTGACACAAAGGAGCCTATAAAGTTCACTTTTTTACTTAGCCTGAGATTATAGCTCTTAAAGCAGATTCTCTGTGAGACTTACCAAAATAAAGGCATATTCTCATGTGGCTGTTCCAACCAGTCATGCCACTAGATCTGTCTAGAATGTCAGATACAGGGGTTTTTATTGGTTTTCATTTTGCTTTCATGTCATTACTGAATGGCCTGATTTTCTCTTAGATTTACCTTTGGTATTCTAATACCTCCAGTATTTCCTCAGACACTGTGCATGCTCAACCCAGCTCCCCAGATGAGTTCCTACATCTCTTCTAAGCACAAGTGCTGCCATCCAAGTATAGTCATAAGGAGCACTGCTCCACTTCTTTCCAAGTTGTGTGATATCTTTAAAAGATGTGACTTAGAGGTACACAATCTCTCATCAAAAGCCTTGAGGTCAGGTGTGTTTCAAAAATCAGAATTTTTCAGTGCTTACTTCAGCAGTACATATACTAAAATTGGGACAGTACAGAGAAGTTTAACATGGTCCCTGTGCAAGGATGACACACAAATTCATGAGGTGTTCCATGTTTTTAAAAAATAAAATCCTAAAAATAAATGTATAAATAAATAACATAGATGCCTGGTAGGCTCAGTTGGTAGAACAGAAGACAATCTGTGGGCTGTAAGTTTGAGCCTACATTGAATGTAGAGATTACTTAAAAATACAATCTTTTTTTTTTATGTGTATTTATTTTTTTTTAAATAGTTTATTGTCAAATTAGTTTCTACATAACACTCAGTGCTCATCTCCAAAGTGCCCTCCTCCATGCCCATCCCCCCCCCCCCCCCACATCCATCAGTTTTTGTCAGCATTCAAGAGTCTCTCATGGTTTGCCTCTCTCCCTTTCCCCCACCATTTCCCCACTTCTTCTCCCCCTTGTTCCTCCGTCAAGTTCCTCCTAATCCTCCTATACGTGCAAACATATGATATTTGTCCTTCTCTGCCTGACTTATTTCGCTCAGCATAACACCCTCAAGGTCCATCCATGTTGCTACACATGGCCAGATTTCATTGTTTCTCATTGCCATGTAGTATTCCATGGTATAGATAAACCACATCTTCTTCCATTCGTCAGCTGATGGACACTTAGGCTCTTTCCATGTTAGCAGCACTCTCCTCAATATGTGTATTTATTTTTGAGAGAAAGATAGAGAAGTAGACACAGAATCCGAAGCTGACTCCAGACTCTGAGCTGTCAGCACAGAGCCTGACACAGGGCTCAAACCCACAAACCAGAAATCATGACCTGAGCCAAAGTTGGATGCTTAAACAACTGAGCCACCCAGGCACCCCAAAAGTAAAATCTTTATAAATAAATAATTAATTAATCAAATTAAAATTTCATGTTTTAGAAGAGTGATTCATATATAACACCCTAAGCAAGTTATGGGGAAGGACTCCCTAATCACAGTATTTTTGCACTAAAACATCTGAATAGTCATACTAAGTGAAATAAATAAGAACTCTCTTCTTATTATAAATAAATAACCTTATAAATAAATAACCTCTCTTCGGTTCAAGTCAGATTTTGACATAAGTGAGCTGTGACTCCAAACTTCACTAAAAAAAAACCCTGTGATTTTCCAAGTACTCTGAATTTCAAAATTATGGGATTGTGAACCTATATAAACATGAGTACTATAAATAAGCTATAAAAATCCAGACACTTTTTATTTGAAGAGGCCCTTTTCAGAACAAGTGAAAATTAACTTTCTTGAAAGAACAGTATATTATTAAATTTCATAAAAATTTAAAATGGATTAAATATTTAACACAATAATATATACCAATAAACTGAAAAACACAAGTAGTACAAATCCCTTGAATGAGGGTTAATAACTAAATTGTTCCTGGCATATGACATTGGCTTCTCAAGCCTAGCATTATCACTTTTTGAAATTGATTTGAAATGCCGTATTTTACTGTGTTCTTGGTTTTCATTCATCACAAATGACCATCTCTTTTTCTCTCTTTTGAATGGTTATATTTTGGTAACAGAGTTGAAAAGAAATGACGGTGTTTCTTATGTGAAACACTCCCTACTCACTTTGCCCTTCTGATGCTCTGATGCCCTTCACACGCTCTGATAACTTTCTGAACATTCCTACGTCCTTATGTTAATCTTAAAGTGAACTGAAATCATATCTTGAGAGGATAACTAAGGACAAAATAGATGACTTAAAGACTAATATATCAAGAATGTTAATTTCTGTGGTGTAGTTCTTTAAAATTATTTAATAACTTTATAAGTTTGAAAAGACCGTTTTAATATTCTGTAAAAACTGAGAACTTAATGTGCAAAAATTAGTTGCATTTCTGTACAATAATGAAGCAGCAGAAAGAGAAATCAAGGAATCAGTCCCATTTACACTTGCACCAAAAACCATAAAATACCTAGGAATAAACCTGACTGAAGAGGTAAAAGATCTGTATGCTGAAAACTATAGAAAGCTAATGAAAGAAATTAAGGAAGACGCAAAGAAATGGAAAAATATTCCATGCTAATGGATTAGAAGAACAAATACTGTTAAAATGTCTACACTACCCAAAGCAATCTATACATTCAGTGCAATCCTTATCAAAATAACACCGGTATTCTTCGCAGAGCTAGAACAAACAATTCAGAATTTGTATGAACCAGAAAAGACCCTGACTAGCCACAGTAATGTTGAAAATGAAAACCAGGGGTGCCTGGCGGCTCAGTTAGTTAAGCGTCTAACTTTAGCTCAGGTCGTGATCATATGGTTCATGGGCTTGAGCCCATGTCAGCTGTGCTGACAGCTCAGAGCCTGCTTTGTATTCTGTGTCTCCCTCTCTCTCAGCCCCTCCCCCACTCACACTCTTTCTCTAACTGTTAAAAACTTTTTTTTTTAATTTTTTAAAAAAAGGAAAAAGAGGCACCTTGGGTGGCTCAGTTAGTTAAGCATCTGACTTCAGCTCAGGTCATGGGTCTCACAGTTCATGGGTTCGAACCCCACATTGGGCTCTGTGATGACAGCTCAGAGCCTGGAGCCTGTTTCAGATTCCATCTCTTCCTCTCTCTCTGCCCCTCCCCTGCTTGCAGTCTGCCTCTCCCTCTCTCTCAAAAAAATAAACACGAAAGAAAAGAAAAGAGAAGAGAAGAGAAGAGAAGAGAAAAGAAAAGAAAAGAAAAGAAAAGAAAAGAAAAGAAAAGAAAAGAAAAAAGAAAAGAAAAAGAAAACCAAAGCTGGCAGCATCACAATACCAGACTGAAGCTGTCTAACAAAGCTATAATTATCAAGACAGTATGATACTGGCACAAAACAGACACATAGATCAATAGAACAGAATAGAGAACCCAGAAATTGACCCACAAATGTATGGCCAGCTAATCTTTGACAAAGCAGGAAAGAATATCCAATGGAAAAAAGACAACAAATGGTATTGGGAAAACTGGACAGTGACCTGCAGAAGAATGAACCTGGACCAATTTCTTATACCATACACAAAAATAAACTCAAAATGGATGAAAGACAGGAAACCATCAAAATCCCAGAAGAGAAAACAGGCAAAAACCTCTTTGACCTCGGCTCCAGCAGCTGCTTACTAGTCACGTCTCTGGAGGCAAGGGAAACAAAAGCAAAATGAACTACTGGGACCTCATCAAGGTAAAAAGCTTCTGCACAGCAAAGGAAACCATCAACAAAACTAAAAGGCAACCAATGGAATGGGAGAGATATTTGCAAATGACATATCATATAAAGGTTAGTATCCAAAATCTATAAAGAACTTATCAAACTCAAAACCCAAAAAACAAATAATCCAGGGCAGAAATGGGCATAAGGCATGAACAGGCACATTTCCAAAGAAGTCATATGAATGACTGACACATGAAGAGATGCTCGACATCACTCATCATCAGGGAAATACAAATCAAAACCACAGTGAGATAGTACCTCACACCTGTCAGAATGACTAAAATTAACAACACAGTTGGTGAGGATGCAGAGAAAGGGGAGCCCTTGGTGTAGGCCTCTGAGAACAGTATGGAGGTTCCTCAAAAAATTAAAATAGAGCTACCTTATGACCCAGCAATTTTGCACTACAAGATATTTATCCAAAGGATACAAAAATGCTGATTTGAAGGGGCACAAATATTTATAGCAGCACCATCAACAATAACCAAATTATGGAAAGAGCCCACATGTCCATCCATGTATACATGGATAAAGAAGGTATGATGTGTATAGATATACATACATATGGAATATTAGCAATCAAAAAGAATGAAATCTTGCCATTTGCAACAACGTGGATGGAACTAGAATGTATAATACTAAGTGAAATAAGTCAGAGAAAGACAAATATCATGATTTCACTAATGTGGAATTTAAGAAACAAAACAGATGAACATAGGGGAAGAGAAGGAAAAATAAGAAAAATAGAGGAGGGAGGCAAGCCATAAGAGACTCTTAAACACAAAGAACAAACTGAAGGTTGCTTGGAGGGGTTTTGGGGTGAGGTGATGGGCTAAATGGGTGATGGGCATTAAGAAAGGTACTTGTTGGGATGAGCACTAGGTGCTATATCTTACTGATGAGTCACTAAATTCTACTCCTGAAGCCATTATTACGCTATATGTTAACTAACTTGGATTTAAATAAAAATAATAATTTTTTAAAAATTTAATATTCCTAGTCTCTGAAAGTCTTCTTAAACTCATTCAAAACAGTTTGGCTTTTGTTTTTCTAAAAACAAAATGAAATCAGGGGCACCTGTGTGGCTCAGTCAGTTAAGTATCAGACTCTTGGTTTCAGCTCAGGTCATGATCTCACAGCTCATAAGTTCAAGCCCCACATCGGGCTTTATGCTGACAGTGCAGAGCCTGCTTGGGATTCTCTCTCTCCCTCTCTCTCTCTCCCCCTCTCCTGCTTGTGCTATCTCAAAGTAAATAAATAAACTTTAAAAAAAAAAAAAAGGTGTCTTACCTCTAAGTAAATGCCTAACCAAAGTTTCATTCAAAGGAAATTTGTAGGGGCACCTGGGTGGCTTAGTCGGTTAAGTGTCCGACTTTCGCTTAGGTCATGATCTCACGGTTCGTGGGTTCGAGCCCCGCGTCGGGCTCTGTGCTGACTGCCAGCTCAGAGCCTGGAGCCTGTTTCAATCTGTGACTCCCTCTCTCTCTGACCCTCCCCTGCTCATGCTGTCTCTCTCTCTCTCCTAGAAATAAATAAAACATTTTAAAAAATTAAAAAAAAAAAAAGGAAATTTGTATTTTAGCGATGCCTTTTTCAGTATTACTACCACTGTCTATTTTGTCAATATTAGCATTAAGTAAACAGAACAATTATTGGGACATAAGACATATTAGGTTATAAAATAGCAATAAATCTGAAGTCAAAGAGATCTCAATATAAGTTTTAAATTTGCCACTTACTGACTTTAGGAAAGACACATACCATTTCTAAGCCTAGAATTCCATACCTATAAATTGAGAATCTGTTAGGATTATTTTGAGAATTAAATGAAATAATATAGGTAAAGCAGTTAGCAGAGAGCTTAAATTGTGAAATAAATGATACTCTTTTAAAAATCAACATAGCTTTATGGTTTTCTTATTATAAAAAACCATAAAATAGGAAGTTATCACCTGAACTGTCACTACTCAAAGGTAACCACTAATAGCATTTTGTTAGTAGCCTTCTGAACATTTCTCTGCAGGAACGTACTTAATGTCAATGTGGATATAGAGCTCTATGTAAATAAAACTTATACAGACTTGAATTTAAACTTGTTTTCTCATTATGTGGTGGATATCTAATATTTTCAATATCTACAGTTCCTGATCATCTCAGAGATTTGACATCCTGCACCTCCCATCAAATAGTTTAAAAAAATTTTTTTTAAGTTTATTTATTTTTGAGAGAGAGACAGAGAGGAAGTGCAAGCAGGGGAGGGACAGAGAGAGTGAGACACAGAATCTGAAGCAGGCTCCAGGCTCTGAGCTGTCAGCACAGAGCCCAATGCAGGGCATGAACCCACAAGACGTGAGATCATGACCTGAGCCGAAGTTGGACACTTAACCAACCGAGCCACCCAGGCACCCCAACTAGGTTTTATATTGCTCATCCCCAATACCTCCAAGAATTACGTCCTGTCATGAATTTAAAATTCCAATTATGTTTTAAGAATGTTTTTTAAATTTTTTAAAATTTATTTATTTTGAGAGAGAGCAAGCAAGAGAGAGGCACAGACGGGGAGAAAGAATTCCAAGCAGGCTCTGCCAGCACAGTCCAGTGCCAGGCTGGATCTCACAAACTGTGGGATCATGACCTAAGCCAAAATCAAGAGTTGGATGCTTAACTGACTGAGCCACCCAGGCACCCCATATATTTTTAAAATTTTTATAGAGGTCCTTCTACCTTTGGGTTTGGCTAGGCTTTCAAATGATGCTAACAAGACATTTGGTGCTCAGAGCAACAGCAGTAGAATAGCAAATTTCTGAGTCTCTTACCCAGAGAAACACAGTGTCCTCACTGCTTACAGATAAGGCATGAGTCAGTCTGTTATCTTAAAATTAATTACAGCAGTAGTAAGAATCTGAGATTGCATCTCATCTTCAGATGTCTTGATTTTTAGGTGAGGAAGCTAAGGCCTGGGGAGGATGTGAAATATGCTAGTCAGGGTGACACAGCCCGGTCCCTTTGGGGAATAAACACACAATGTAAATGTATTTGAAGAATAAATGAACTTCAGATCAATGGCTACTTTTTAAGGAACAAATACATTTCATAAAATAAAAGTTTTAAAAATCCTTTAATTTGGAGATCCAAAAAAATTTCCTTCCTCAGTTATCCATTTTGAATGGACTTTGTAGTGGGCATTTAAAGAAGAAAAAGGATGGAGCACTTGGGTGGCTCAGTTGGTTGGGTGTCCGACTTTGGCTCAGGTCATGATCTCATGGCTCATGGGTTCAAGCCCCATGTTGGGCTCTGTGCTGACAGCTCAGAGCCTGGAGCCTGCTTCAGATTCTGTGTGTCTCTTTCTCTGTCCTTCCCCACATACATGTGCGCTTTCTTTCTTTCTTTCTTTCTCAAAACTAAACCTTTAAAAATTTTTTAATAAAATAAAGAAAAAAGAAGCCTTTATTGTACAAGTGAGAGAAGAGTCTCAATCCTCAAGTCCACTTTGAGAACCTATATTAAAATACATGACCCCTTAATAAATTAGTTTTCTTTCTCCTCTGTTCATTCTGTTCTTCCCTATACAAAATAATCTTTCCTTTATCAGTTAGGAATGGATTCTAATGTATGTTCATTTCTGATAATCTCTGTAAGCATCATTCTAATAATCTGGTGGCCTCTCTTTAGAATAAGGGTATTTGGTCTTATTTGTTTAGCCAAACTTAACTGAGGGTTCAAGTCCTCAAATTACCTAAAGACAAATGGGAAACATACATGCCAGCAGTCACAGTATAATGTGGTATTTGCCTGACAGTAGCACTCAATAAATGTCTGACAAATGAATAAGGGCACCTGGGTGGCTCAGTCAGTTAATCATCCAAATTTGGTTTCATCTCAGGTCATGATCCCTCAGTTGTGAGACTGAGCCTGGTGTTGGCCTCTGTGCTGAGCATGGAGCCTGCTTGAGATTCTCTTTCCTTCTCCCTCTGTCCTTCTGATTGCACATGCATGCACATTTTCTCTCTCTCAAAAAAAAATAGGTAAATAAATGTCTAGCAAATGAATAAATTAAATGGAAATAATGTTAAAAATAAAGGACCCTCTGAGTCTTTATGCAAAGTCAGGGAAGGTTTCACAGATGAACTGAGATTTGAAGAATGATACAAAAACAAGAAGGAAGCTGTATTAACCGAGGGAACAGCATAAGCATGTGTTTAGATTTACATTTATTTTTCAGGGAAAGACCCATCATCTGCTTTTGTAATTTTTTTTTTACTAAAACTTATATGATTTCTAAAATCTGATGTTTCTGAAGATTTCAGGAACCACATTTACTTGACCTAACTTATCAAATATCCAATCTGACAAGTGACAAATGAAAAACTACCTATCCTATATTTAAAATTGATAGGAAAGTCCTTTTACAGCATTTCTCTTCAGTTTATAATTTATTTGAATTATTTTTGTGCCATTATTCTGAAAATTTTGACATTATGTCTCTTTAAAAATAATCAAGTTCAATAAGTGAACTTTTTCAGAGCTAGGCTACAGTGCTATTTGACACCTTATTTTTAAGTTCTCATATTCTGCTTCAGGAAGATAATAATGTTCTTGAAATATTTGTGTTTAATAGCTTATATATGTTAATCTGTATGTTTCAACTATGTTTTTAAGAGGTAAAGGAAAAATGTTAAAAGAATGAACTAAAAATTAACATTTCCAAAAGAAGCAGTTACTAGCAGTAGAATCAACCACTGCTACCACCACCATCTAATCGACACTGGATCCTGATATATATCCATCTTGGATGATAGTGGTGGCATTAGAACATTTCTCTGTATATTGTTTAACACCCTGGAATGTGTTTGTTGTGTATGCAATTCTCATTTGCCTAGGCCTGAGTTACAGGTTGCTGCCATTTGTCTTTCTATGGCTTGATTGTAGAATTCATGAAAAAAATAAATTAACTTGAATTTGAACTATAAACTCATATGTCCCAGTCAGTGGCATTTGTTGTCTGTCCTGATCACTGGACACTCCTGTCTGAGTAATAGTAAACCCAAAGAGAAAGGTGGGAAGAAAACCATCTTTACTTCCCCAGCTCTTAAGCACAGGAAATATTCCATTAAAAGGTACAAACTATGTGTGGGTAATTAGGGCTATTGCCTTATGTGCAGCTAGCACATTTAAGCCCATTTACTTATTTCTAAAATGTTGCTTAGTAATGAAAATCAAATTTCTCCACCTGTCTCCTTCCTCTTCTGATCTATTCCCTGTAAGTTCATTCACTTTGAGATCTGCCTTAATCTTTCAGCATATCTTCAGACTCACTTCTGATTCACGTTTTGGGCTAGCAAGAACCTAGAAGTTATTTGGAATTTTTTGTTAACAGTAATAAGATTTTGTTTTAAGTAATTTTCACCTGAGTCTTTACCATTAACAATTACCGTTTACAGCGTACTTAATATATATGTATTAAGAGAATGTTTGTAATATGAACTCATTTTATCTTAATAACCCCTATGAAATAGGCATTGTTACCTATATTCAGATGTAAGTAAGACTCAGATTAATAACATGCCCAAGATCATAGAGCTAACAAATAGCATAGAGAGGATTAAAACTAAGTCTCTCTGACTTAAAAACCCAAACCTGAGCTCTTCAAAATACACATTTCCAGCATTCCATTTATACATCTGATTCCTCTGACTTGTGGACTGCATTTGCAATCTGCATCCAGAGGTTAACATTTTAACCCTGATTTCTGAGGATGGATTAAAATTTAAATGCCTAGATCCTTTTACAAAGCAAAATATAATAATAAAGATGATTCCTCAGATTCCTAATAGCCCAAAGAATGAATCAGAATATAAAATGTAATTGTGAAGTTGGTTAGATTTTGATTTTGATTCTTTTTCTCAATTTCAGTGCATTTATCACTGTGTAATCTAGCATTAGCTGAAATGTCTGTATAGAGTAAAAGTTTTTCAACCTTGCCTATAATCCTCCCAACAGAAATCTTAAGTTTTTAGTCCAATTTATCAAATTCTATTTTACCAATTTTGAGCTATGTGGCCTTACAAAAGTCCGTATTCTAAAATATTCCCACTGTAAATTTTGCTGCTTCTATTAAAATCCTCTTTGGATAATTCATATTTAAAAAATAGTTTGCTTTCCCAATTTTTACATTTTTTTCCATGGGTTCTTAAGAATTTAGGGAAAGTTAAAATAGTTTATTGGTTAAGAGTTCTGATTCTGGAATCAGACTTGTATAATCAAAGTCATAACAATTAATATCTGGTAGACACCAGGAATTTACTTAATCTCTCTGAGCCTCAATTTTCTTTTTTATAAGGTGGCTATATGACCCATCTCATAAGGTCATTGTAAAAGTTACAAGAAGCACTTTTCACAATACTTTGTACACTAGGGGTTAAACTATTACTATTGTTAATTTAGATTTTGCAGTGTGTTCTTTGTGAAACAGACTAATAGTATTTTAGGGCTAGAAGAAATCCTTACTGATCATTCAATCTAGCACCCCTATATTTCCTATGACACAAAAGTCCAGAAGAAGGGCAAAAACTAGTTTGAGGGTTTTTGATGAATTGGTTATGAACCTGAAACTAAAGTAAACCCAGTATTTTCACGGATAGAAAGGTTCTGTTGCTATTGTTGTATTGTCTTGTTCTTTTCACTTCTATCCATTGATTCTTTTTTTTATAGAAAAAATCCATTGAAACTATTCAGTTTCCATTTTAGCTTTGCAACTATTTTAATGTCATAGTAGATTGGCATGAATACTTTATTTCTTTGCTTAGCTAGCTTTTATTCACACCCAGAATGGCTCAATCCACAGTATTAGAGATGAAGCTTTGCTATTAAGCAGTGTAAGACAAAGCTAAAACAAACCTGTGGTCATTTATGGTTTGATATGTCCTCTTAGTTTTCTGCTGATGTTCTGACATGAGACATTGCTTCCCACAGTAATGGAGCATAACTTATTAGGGTGCTGATTAAATGAAGGCCCTCTGGTCCATCTATAAACAATAGTGATTTCAATATGGGTAACAGTATTTGGTCTCTATTTTCTCTTATGTTGTAGAGCCGACAATTAGAATCAGAAACTGGAACCACAGAGGAGCACAGTCTAAACAAGGAGGCTCGAAAATGGGCTACACGTGTGGCACGTGAGCACAAAAACATTGTTCACCAACAACGGGTAAGTGTAGTAGAGAGTCCTAGGCTACATTTAGCTCAAGCCAAATGTCAAACCAATTTAATGAGTTGAGTTTTATTAATGTGAAAAATATCCTATGTTTTTTCCATAATTTCTCACCATTCTGCAGTATGCCCTCAACTATCTGCTTAGTTTGGAAATTCCTTAAGCCTGGGGCACCTGGGTGCCTCAGTCAGTTAAGCATCAGATTCTTGATACCTGCTCAGGTCATGATTTCATGGTTCCTGAGATCAAGCCCCACATTGGGCTCGCACTGACAGTGAGCCTGCTTGGGATTCTCCTCTCTCCCCCTCTCCCTTCCCCTTCCTTGCTCTCTCACTCAAAACAAATAAATAAGGGGCGCCTGGGTGGCTTAGTCGGTTAAGCGTCCGACTTTCGCTTAGGTCATGATCTCGCGGTTCGTGGGTTCGGGCCCCGCGTCGGGCTCTGTGCTGACTGCCAGCTCAGAGCCTGGAGCCTGTTTCAGTCTGTGACTCCCTCTCTCTCTGACCCTCCCCTGCTCACGCTGTGTCTCTCTCTCTCTCTCCTAGAAATAAATAAAACATTTAAAAAAACAAAACAAATAAATAAACATTTAAAAATAAATAAATAGAAGGGTTATAATTTTTTAAAAATTCCTTAAGCCCTTCAAGCAGCAACACAGTAATTTATTTTTTTGCCATAGAATTGCTTAAGAAAGCCTAGTGATAGTATATTACTGTCTTTCAGGTAGTGGAAGAGACATGTTTATGTTGAATTAAGCTTTTAAGTCCCTAGACAAATTTTTTGAAGTCTTAATTGTAGATTCCATGAAAATGTATCTTCCAAGAGGTGCCTAGCCAGCTCAGTCAATAGAGCATGTGACTTTTGATCTCAGGGTCATGAGTTTGAGCCTCATGTTGGGCATAGAGTTCACTTAATAAAAACATTTGAATTAAATTAAAAATTAAAAAATTAAACTTAAACACCAAAAAAGTGTATCTTCAAGACTAAGCACAAAGAAATTACTTTAAGTATAGTACATTTGATCTAATTTCCATTTTTTATAACTTTTGCCTTTCTTTACCTTCACATCCAACTTATTAAAAGAATTTTTCATATTTAGTATCTATATTTCCTAATCTCTCACCAATAACATTTGGACTTTTCCTTCTTTCCTCTCCCCTGTACTTTATACAGACTACACTTGCCCAAATCACCAATGATGTCTATGCTGCTGAATCCAAAATGGACATTTTTATTTCTTAAAACCTGTTGGCAGTTTCATCACAATTGACAGCTCCCTTTGTGTTGAAACACTCTCTTCCCTAGTTACCCCTGTCTTAACATTGTCCTGGTTTTCCTTCTGCCTCTCTGGCAATTCCTAGGTTCTTCTTTCTCCACCCCCACATTTAAATACTTAAGTTCCTTAGATTTCTATACTAGGCTATTTTTTCTTATTCTTTATTCTCTTAATTCTTAATCTTATTCACAGTCTCCACCAGTGCCATGGTTTCACTTACCAACAAATCATTAATTAGTATCCCCAACACTGGGCCTTTCTTCTGTGTACACATACACTCTCTTGCCTGCTTTGACATCTTTTCACTGTCCCGCAGGCATCCCACATTCAGTGTTCCACTAATCTAATGCTATAAAACAAACTACCTAAAACTTAATGCCACAAAAAAAGAGCTTATTTTAATTGTCTTTTAGCACTCTGGGGATTGGATGGACTTAGCTTGCCACTTCTCACTTGGGAGTCTCCCATGTAATTGCAGTCAGATCAGTGCCAGAGTCACCTCACGGGCTTCCCCACTGACATTTCTGGTCTTGGAACAGAAAGACTTGAACGCTGGGGGCCAGAACAGCTAGAGCTCCTCATGCACCTCAGTTTCTATGTGGTCTCTCCATATGGTCTCTTCAGCATAGTGACTGTAGGTTAGGTGTACTTCTTGTATGGTAGCACAGGGCCCCAAAGTGTGAGTCCCAAGAGTAAGCCAAGTAGGAGCTTTGTTATCTTTTCTGGCCTAACCTCAGAAATAACATGATACAACTTGTGCCATATTTTTGTTACTGAGGCAGTCACAAAGTCCTGTTGTCCAAGTTCAAGGAGACAGAAGATAAACTCCACTTCCTGGTAGGGAAACAACAAGTTTCTAGAAGAATATGTGGAATGGGAAATATTGTAGTAACTTTTCTTAAAAACAGTCAGCCACAGTTTACCTTCTGGGTATAACAGTTCATGTCCCTCTTGCATACAAAATAAAACTCCACTTTTTACCCCAAATGTCCCAAAACCTGGCATCAGTCTTCAGTTTGAATTTTAGAATCTGGTCATCTAAATGAAATTCATGGACAGATAAGGCTTCTTGGGTGCATTTCCTATAACACAGTATATCTTAGCCAAAGAATTTGTGAACTAAAGAGGTTATCATTATTATATCCAATAAATAGTGATTAATTACTGCAGCTTGTTACTTCAAAAGGTAAAACACATAAAGAGTCTTTGTTACATTAAAATGCTTTACTGTATTTGAAAGTATACAGATACTAAAAATAAATCTTCCTCTCTCTGTTGTTAGTATCTTTCTGCTTAGGAAATAGAGAAAGGCAGATTTCAACAACTTTTCAATTTCTTTGTAGTATGACCCATGATAGACTTTAATCTTGTAGGATATAATTTAAGCAATAAAATTAAGGGGTTCTCCTTTTGGCCATGATAAATTACTCGGTATGACACTTACCCTCCTGCATAAACAACTGTAAGACTGGTCTAAGTATATGAAACAACTGTTTTCAGACATTGTACAACAGGCAATAACAGGAGTGTGAAACTTGAGAGAAAAAATAACATTGAAATTAGCCACATAACCTCCCAAGCTTTCTGCCTGAAGACACTTACTATATTGCAGTGCAGGGGGAGAGAACTTAAGCAAGACACCACAGACTCTGAGTTGAGATGACAGAAATCAGAGTTCAAAGAGCTGATGTGGCATGAATTTCAGGACAGAGTACCAGACAACATGGAGATGCAAAGAAAGAATTCCAAAAATCGACACAGGTCTCCCCTTCAATCTGTTACTGAATACTAAACCATATAACCATATGGTGACATTCTATAATACTGGGTAGAGAATGACAGAGGAGATCAGTTGAACGATTTGATTCCCAGAGATCACATAGGGCTAGGACACATTCAAGTTGTGCCTAGCCAAGGTTGAGGCTGCTCACAGTTGATGATTCATGGATCATCTCGGGCATTCAGGAGACTACAGAAGGATCATACATTGGTTCCAGGGTTAAATTAGTCCTAGAATAAGACTACTTTAGAATTAACCTAACACAGCTTTAAAACAAGCTTCAGAAATATCAAGCTATTCCACAGATAACTTATTTGCCTGCCTGAAAAAAAAATCTACTCTTCCTAGGAAGGAAATAAAAAACAATATTTAACAACATAGTATTTACTATGTCAAGAATAAAATTTTCAGGACACCTATGTGGCTCATTGATAGACCATCTGACTCTTGATTTCAGCTCAGGTCATGATCCCAGGGTCATAGGATAGAACCCTGCATCGGGCTTTGCACTGAACTTGGAGCCTCCGAAGATTCTGTCTCTCTGTCTGTGTGTGTGTGTGTATCTCTCTCTCTCTTTTTCCCCCTTTCCCTGCCTCCCTCCCTCTCCCCACCTGCTCTCTCTCTCTAAAATTAAAAAAAAAAATTTAATTAGAAGAAAGAATCAAATTTGGGGTACCTGGGTGACTCGGTCATTTAAGTATCTGACTCTTGGTTTGAACTCAGGTCGTGATCTCACAGTTCATGAGTTAAAGCCCACCTTTGGGCTCCTCACTGACAGCATGGAGCCTGCTTGGGATTCTGTCTCTCTCCCTCTCTTTCTCTGCCCCTCCCTTGTTCACGTTCTCTGTCTCTCTCTCTCTCTCAAAATAAATAAACTTAAAAATTATTTTAAAAGAATCAAATTTACGAGATATTAAAAGATGCAAGAGAATATGATCCATGACCAAAAGAAAAATCAATTAAAGCAGATCCATATATGCCAGAGATGATGGAATTAGCAAATAAGGACTTTAGAACAGTAAATAAGTTTCAAGGATTTAAAAGAAAACAAACATGAACATACTGAAGAAAGAAAAGGAAGATCTACAAGAACCAAATTGGTGGGGGGGGGGGGCAGGGGGGTATATAGGCTCAGTTGGTTAAATACCTGACTTTTTTTTTCTTTTAACTATGAATTACATTTATTATTATTACTGATATATTTGAACTCATTTTTACCACCGCATGTTGTACTTTCTGTTTATTTCTGGTGTTCTACACCTTATATCTCATTTCTGACTTTATTTTTTATTTTTTTTAATTTACATCCAAGTTAGTTAGCATATAGTGCAACAATGACTTCAGTAGTAGATTCCTTAATGCCCCTTACCCATTTAGCCCATCATCTCTCCCTCCACCTCTCCAGTAACCCTCAGTTCTCCATATTTAGGAGTCTCTTATATTTTGTCCCCTCCTTGTTTTTATGTTGTTTTTGCTTCCCTTCCCTTATGTTCGTCTGTTTTATATCTTAATGTCCTCATATGAGTGAAGTCATTTGATACTTGTCTTTCTCTGACTAATTTTACTTAGCATAATACCCTCTAGTTCCATCCACGTAGTTGCAAATGGCAAGATTTCATTCTTTTCAATTGCCAAGTAATACTCCATTGTATATATATATATATATACACCACATCTTCATTATCCATTCATCTGTCGATGGACATTTGGGCTCTTTCCATACTTTGACTATTGTTGATAGTGCTGCTATAAACACTGGGGTGCATGTGCCCCTTCCAAACAGCACACCTATATCCCTTAGATAAATACCTAGTAGTGCAGTTGCTGGGTCGCAGGGTAGTTCTATTTTTAATTTTTTGATGAATCTCCATACTGTTTACCATGGCTGCACCAGTTCGCATTCCCACCAGCAGTGCCAAAGAGATCCTCTTTCTCCACATCCTTGCCAACATCTGTTGTTGCCTGAGTTGTTAATGTTAGCCATTCTGGATAGGTGTGAGGTGGTATATCATTGTGGTTTTGATTTGTATTTCTCTGATGATGAGTGAGGCTGAGCATTTTTTCATGTGTTATTTGGCCCTCTGGATGTCTTCTTTGGGGAAGTGTCTATTCATGTCTTTTGCCCATTTCTTTACTGGATTCTTTGTTTTTTGGGTGTTGAGTTTGGTAAGTTCTTTATAGATTTTGGATACTAACCCTTTATCTAATATGTCATTTGCAAATATCTTCTCCCGTTCCATCAATTGCCTTTTAGTTTTGCTGATTGTTTCCTTCAGTGTGCAGAAGCTTTTTATTTTAATGAGGTCCCAGTAGTTCATTTTTGCTTTTGTTTCCTTTGCATCCAGAGACGTGTTGAGTAAAAAGTTGCTGCTACCAAGGTCAAAGAGATTTTTGCTTGCTTTCTCCTCAAAGATTTTGATGGCTTCCTGTCTTACATTTAGCTCTCGCATCCATTTTTAGTTTGTTTTTGTGTATGGTGTAAGAAATTGGTTCAGGTTCATTTGTCTGCATGTCGCTGTCCAGTTTTCCCGGCACAATTTGCTGAAGAGACTGTCTTTATTCCATTGGATATTCTTTTCCTGCATTGTCAAAGATTAGTTGGCCATACATTTGTAGGTCCATTTCTGGCCTCTCTATTCAGTTCCATGAATCTGAGTGTCTGTTTTTGTGCCAGTACCATACCATCTTGATGATTACAGCTTTGTAATATGGCTTTAAGTCCAGGATTGTGATGCTTCCTGCTTTGGTTTTCTTTTTCAAGATGGCTTTGGCTATATGAGGTCTTTTCTGATTCCATACAAATTTTAGGATTGTTTGTTCTAGCTCTGTGAAGAATGCTGGTGTTATTTTGGTAGGGATGGCATTGAATATGTAGATTGCTTCGGATAATATTGACATTTTAACAATATTTGTTCTTCCTATCCAGGAACATGGAATATTTTTTTATTTTTTGTGTCTTCTTCAAGTTCTTTCATAAGCTTTCTATAGTTTCCAGTGTATAGATTTTTCAACTCTTTGGTTAGATTTATTCCTTAGGTATTTTTTTATAGGTTTTGGTGCAATTGTATATGGGATCAGTTCCTTGATTTCTCTTTCTGTTGCTTCATTGTTGTTGTATAGGAATGCAACCAATTTCTGTGCATTGATTTTATATCCTGTGATTTTGCTGAATTCATAGATCAGTTCTGGCAGTTTTTTGGTGGAATCTTTTGGGTTTTCCATAGAGCGTGTCATGTCATCTGCAAAGAGTGAAAGTTTGACCTCCTTCTGGCCAATTTGGATGCCTTTTATTTCTTTGTATTGTCTAATTGCTGAGGCTAAGACTCCCAATACTATGTTGAATAACAGTGGTGAGAATAGACATTCCTGTCTTGTTTCTGGCCTTAGCGGGAAAGCTCTCATTTTTAATTCATTGAGAATGATATTAGCATTGGGTCTTTTATATATGACTTTTATGATCTCAAGGTATGATCCTTCTATCCCTACTTTCTTGAGGGTTTTTATCAAGATAGGATGCTGTATTTGGTCAAATGCTTTTTCTGCATCCATTGAGAGGATTATGTGGTCATGTCCTTTCTTTTATTGATGTGATGGATCACATTGATTGGTTTGAGGATATTGGACCAGCCCTGCATCCCAGTTATAAATCCTACTTGGTTGTAGTGAATGATTTTTTTAATGTATTGTTGGATTCAGTTGGCAAATATCTTGTTGAGGTTTTTTGCATCAATGTTCATCAGGGAAATTGGTCTGTAGTTCTTTTTAGTGGGTCTTTGTCTGGTTTTGGAATCAAGGTAATGCTAGCTTCATAGAAAAAGGTTGGAAGTTTTCCTTCCATTTCTGTTTTTGGAACAACTTCAAGAATAGGTGTTAACTCTACCTTAAATTTTTGGTAGAATTCCCTTAGAAAGCCATCTGGCCCAGGACTTTTGTTTTTAGGAAGATTTTTTTATTACTAATTTGATTTCTTTACTGGTTATGGGTCTGTTCAAATTTTCTATTTCTTCCTGTTTCAGTTTTAGTAGTTTATATGTTTCTAGGAACTTGTCCATTTCTTCCAGATTGTCCATTTTATTGGCATATAGTTGCTCATAATATTCTCTTATTAATGTTTTTTTATTTCTGCTATGTTGGTGTGATCTCTCCTCTTTCATTCTTGATTTTATTTATTTGGGCCCTTTCCTTTTTCCTTCTGATCAAACTGGGTAGTGGTTTATCAATTTTGTTAATTCTTTCAAAGAACCAGCTTCTGGTTTCATTGATCTCTTCTGTTTTTTTGGTTTCGATAACATTGATTTCTGTTCTATTCTTTATTATTTCCTGTCTTCTGACAGTTGGAGTTTTATTTGCTGTTCTTTTTTTCAGCTCTTTAAGGTGTAAGGTTAGGTTGTGTATCTGAGACCTTTCTTCCTTCTTTAGGAAGGTCTGGATGGCTCTATACTTTCCTCTTACATAAGTATCTGACTCTTGATAATCACAGGTCATGATCTCGCAGTTTGTGAGTTTGAGCCCCACATCAGGCTCTGTACTGATGGTGTAGAGACTGCTTGGGAAACTCTGTCTCCCTCTCTCTCTGCCTGTCTCTCTCAAAAATAAATAAACCTTTTAAAAAAGAACTGAATGGAACTTCTAAAGCTGAAAATACAATATTTGATATGAAAAATTCAGTAGATTAGATGGCACCAAAAAAAAAAAAGCTTAAAAGTATATATAGCAATAAAATCTATGTAATCTGAAGCACAGAGAGATAAAAGACTTTTTAAAAATGAACAAAGCGTCATTAATCTGTGTGGGATAATATGTGATCTAGCATATTCTGGGAGTTAGAGATACATTTGGAGACACACGGAAGAGTCAGAAAAAATATTTGAAAAATTATAGCTAAAGCTGTCCAAGCTATATAAAAAACTGTAAACCCATAAATCTAAGGAGCCCAACAAACCTCAGGAAGTAAAACACAAAATCATACCAAGGCATTTCATAATCAGTTTGTTAAAAAGCAGTAAAATGGTATAAAACTGAAAACATCCCCTTTAGGATTAGGAACAAGATAAGGATGCCCCTTTTGCCACTTCTATTCTGTGTAGAACTAGAAGTCTTAGCCACAGCCTTCACAGTCTTTTAGGCATCCAAATTGAGAAGAAAGAAATAAAATTATCTCTGTTCACAAATGAAATGATCTTATACACACACATACCTATTAGAGCTAGTAAACAAATTCAGCAAAGTTGCAAAGGACAAAATTAACACACAAAAATCAGTTACATCTTATACACTAACAATGTACAATCAAAAAAGGAAACTAAGAAAACAGTTCCATTTACAATATCATCAGAAGAATAAGATACTTAGGAATAAACTTAACCACAGAGATAAATGACTTGTACACTTAAAACTGTAATTCATTGATGAAAGGAATTAAATAAGCTATAAATAAATGGAAAGATAGCCTGTGTTTATGGAATAGAAGATAATGTTAAGATGACAATACACCCAAAATGATCCACAGATTCAGTGCAATCTCTATCAGAATTCCAACAGTATTGGGGCGCCTGGGTGGCTTAGTCGGTTAAGTGTCCGACTTACGCTTGGGTCATGATCTCGCGGTTCGTGGGTTCGAGCCCCGCGTCGGGCTCTGTGCTGACTGCCGGCTCGGAGCCTGGAGCCTGTTTCAGTCTGTGACTCCCTCTCTCTCTAACCCTCCCCTGCTCACGCTGTCTCTCTCTCTCCTAGAAAT
>NW_024081038.1:32165-41247 GCF_003009895.1 Hyaena hyaena
AAAAAAAAAAAAAAAAAAATTAAAAAAAAAAAAAAGAATTCCAACAGTATTTTTTTGCAAAAATAGAAAAACCCATCCTACAGTTCTTATGGAATCTCAAGGAACCCCAGCTAGCCAAAACAGTCTTGAAAAAGAATAAGGTTGAAGGACTCATACTTCCTGACTTTAAAACTTATTACAAAGGGGTGTCTGGGTGGCTAAGTCACTTAAGTGTCTGACTCTTGGATATGGCTGATGTCATGATCTCATGAGTTGAAGCCCCACATCAGGCTCTGCGCTGCCAGTGTGAAGCCTGCTTGAGATTCTCTCTCACCCCCTCTCTGTACCCCTTCCTTGCTCGCTCTCTGGTTCTCTCAAAAGAAATAAACATTAAAAAAAAAAAAACCACTACAAAGCTATTCAAAGTATTGAATACAAAGTATTCAAAACACTGTAGTATTGGCATGAGAGACATACAGACTAATGAAAAAGAAGTATCAATATTTTCATTTTATTTTTATTTTTTTAACATGAGGAACTGAAGTTTTTTTTTTTTAATTTTAATTCTGGTATAGTTAACATACAATGTTATATTAGTTTCAGGTGTACAATATAGTGATTCAATAATTCAATATAGTGATTCAGTAATTCTGTACATAACTCAGTGCTCATCATGATAAGTGTACTCTTAATTCCCTAACCTATTTCACCTATCTTCCCAGCTACCTCCCTTCTGATAACCATCAGTTCTCTATATTTAAGAATCTATTTTTTGGTTTATCTTTTTTTCTTTGTTCATTTGTAGAGGTCTCAATATTTTTAAAATACCAGTTATCTCCAAATTAATCCGTATATTCAGTGCAATCCAATTCAAACATCCAGCAGGGATTTTTATATAAATAGACAAAATGCTTCTAAAGCATACATGGAAAAGCAAATGATCTAGAATAGCCAAAGCAATTTTGAAAACTAAGAATAAAGCTGAAGGGCTTACTCTACCTTATTTCAGGATATAAAGCTACAAAAATCAAGATATTGTAGTATTGGTGTAAGAATAGACTTACAGGAGGTACCTGGGTGGCTCAGTGGGTTAAGCATCCAACTTCAGCTCAGGACGTGATCTCACAGTTTGTGAGCTTGAGCCCCGCTCAGGCTCTGTACTGCCCGCGTAAGGTTCTCTCCCTCTCCCTTTCTCTCCCTTTCTGTCTCTCTCAGCTCCTCGTGGGATTCTGTCTGCCCCTCGTTCACTTCTGCCCTTTCTCTTTTAAAAATAAATAAATAAGGAGCGCCTGGGTTGCTCAAGTGGTTAAGCATCCAACTTTGGCTCACAGTTTGTGGGTTCAAGCCCCTCATCGGGCTCTGTGCTGACAGCTCAGAGCCTGGAACCTGCTTCACATTTTGTATCTCCTTCTGTCTCTAACCCTCCCATGCTAGTACTCTGTCAGTCTCTCTCAAAAATAAAATAAACATTAAAAAAGTAAATAATAAAAGTAAATGTTTTTTTTTTAAAAATAGACTTACAGATGAATGGAACAAAGTAGAGAGTCCAGAAATAGGCACACTTATATAGTCCAGTGATTTTTAACAAAGATGTAACAAACTTATAAAAATGCTAAATAAATTTTAATAAAAATGAATCTAGCTATATTTTAAGCATGGGAGTAGGGTGCAAGGATGATTCAGCATTAGAAAATTTATCAGCATAATAAACTGTATTTACCAAATAAAGATGAGAATTTCTATGATTATTTTATAGTTTCCAAAAAAGCATATAATAAAACTCATTATCTCTTAGTGATTAAAAAATAAAACAAAACTCACACCCAGCAAGATAAAGAGCTTTTCATCCTAACAAGGATATCTTCCTGAAACTTAAACTGCAAACATCACACTTGATGATTGTATTCGTTTTCTATGTCTGCCCTAACAAATTACCACAAACTTAGTAGTTTAAAATAACAGTACAAATTTCTTATCTCACAGTTCTGTAGATCAGAAGTCTAGGTGAGTTTGGCTGATTTTACTTCTCAGTTTCTAGTAAGACTGAAATCCTCTGGAGTATAACCCACTTCCAAGCTCATTGAGATTGTTGTCAGAATCTAATTCCTAATAACTGTAGGACTGAGGTCCCTGCTCTTTGCTATCAGATCCTAGAGGCTACTCTTACTGGTCCTTCCATATGGGCTCCTACATCTCAGAGCCAGCAAGGATGCATTAAATCCTTCCCATGCTTGGAATCTCCCTGTCTTGTTTTTGGTCCATGTCTCATTTCATTCCAGCCAGAGAAAGTTCTATGCTTATAAGGTGTCATAGTGATTAGATTAAGCCACTTTGATAACTCAGAATAATCTCCCTATCTTAAGGTTTATAATGCTAATATATGTGTAAATTATATTTTACAGATAAACAGTTTCAGGAAATTAGGGTGTGGACCTCTTTGGAAGCCATTCTGCCTACTAAAATGGTAAAATAAGAAAACAGTACCCATCATCACCACTACTTTTCAGTGGTGCAAAAGAAGATTTAGTCAGTGCATTTAGTGAAAGAGAAGTCAGGTGTTTAAATATTTGGAAAAGGTACATCTGTCATTTATAGATGATATGATTGTGTACTCCCCAAAATATGTGACCCAGCTATCAAACAGGCATAATAACAGTTCAGTAAGGTGAAGAAATAGAACAACATAACAGAAATTATTAGCTTTCTTAGTAACTACAAATAATAAATTGCAAACTACAGTAAGAAAAAATTATTCACCATAGCAATAAAATACTGGTGAATTAACCAGTGAAATGTCATGACCTATAAGAAGACATTTTTTTTTTACTAATGAGCATAAAAGAAGACCTGAGTAGTTGGAGAAATGCCAGAACATGTGTATTTTTATATTTATTTGTAATTTCAGTGCAATACCAATGAAACCAGAAAGGTATTTTTTATTTTATTTTTTAAATTAGTAATTATTTTACATTCTGTTTATTTTTATTTTTTTAAGTTTTATTTGAGAGAGTGAGAGAGAGCAAGCATGCACAAGTGGGGGAGGGGCAGAGAGAAGGAGAGAGTGAATCCCAAGCAGGCTCCATACCATCAGCACAGAGCCCGATGTGGGACTCAGATCCATTAACCATGATATCATGACCTGAGCTGCCCAGGTGCCCCTAAAGATTTCCTTTTTAAGTAATCTCTACACCCAATGTGGGGCTTGAACTTAACCCCAAGGTCAAGAATCACATGGTCTACCTACTGAGCTAACCAGGCACCCCTGAAAAAATATTTTCAAACAGTTTAAAAACCTGACTCTAAAAATGTATCTCAGTTTTTTTTAATGTGCAAGAATAGCCAAGAACAACAATAATGAGACAGTGTGCCTTAGCACATACTGAAATACAATAGTGACCATAGTAATTACAACTGGTATTATACAAAAATTAACAAATATATCAAAGAAAATGATCTATATGTGTATAGACTGTTAGATACTGATTGAAACCAACCAACCATGAAAAAGTCGTTTTGAAGAGGCAAAGAAATTTAGTGATGAACAGCATATTAAGTCTACCAAAGGAATTATTAGTAGGTCTGCTAATGGTATTATGGTTGTATTTTTTCTTAAAGTTCATATTTTCAGAAACTTGATAAGGTATGTCGGAGTGAAATGACATGATGTTTGAAATTTGCTTTAAAATGCTCTAGCAAAGAGAAAAAAGAGTAGGTAAAGTAGATGTAGAAAAATCTTGCTGACTTTTGAATCTTGATGATCAGTATATGGAAGTTCAGCATACTAGGCTCTTTACTTTTAAGTATATTTGAAATTTTTCATAATAAAATTATTCATGATATTTCAGATCTTTGGGAAAAGGATTTATTCAGTAAATAGTATTAGAACAATTGTCTGTGCATTTGAGAAAAAATACAGATTCCTCCCTTCCACCATATACAAACAATACAAAATAAATTTCAAAATACAAAATAAATTTCAAAAGTATTAAAGAGCCATGTGCTAAACACAAGATGATTAAACCCTGGAAAATATAGAATAATTTTGATATATTACAGATAACTTTTCTTTTTTCAGTTTTAATTTTGAGAGAGAGAATGAGTCGGGGAGGGACAGAGAGGGAGAAAGAGAATCCCAAAGCAGGCTCCACATTGCCAGTATGGAACCTGACGCAAGGGCTTGATCTCACAAACCCATGACCTGAGCCGAAATCAAGAGTCAGTTACTTAACTGAGCCACCCAGATGCCCCTACAAATAACTTCTTAAGCAAGACACAAAACCCAGAACCCATAAAGGAAGAAACTAATAAAATGTGACCACATAAAAACTAAACCTTTCTATAAAGCTAAGGAACTTTAAAAAGTTATGGGAAAGGGAATAGAATGGGACAAACATTTGTGTTTGTAGTTTTTAAAATATTTATTTATTCTGAGAGGGAGCTCAAGCAGGAGAGAAGGTGCAGAGAATCTCTGCACTGCAGCACAGAGCCTGATGCGGGGCTTAAACCCATGAGCCATGAGATCATGACCTGAACTGAAACCAAGAGTCGGATGCTTAACCAGCTGAGCCACCCAAGCATCTCTGACACCTCTGGCGCCTCTGACATAAACAACAGGAAAAGGACTAAATCTAGAAAGAAATATGTTTAATAAATAACAAAAAGACAAAAAAAACTAGAAAAATGGATAGAGGCTATGAACTATCCATTTATAAAAGTAGAAATAAGTACATATGACCAGCGTATGAAATGATGCTGTCTATTAATCAGAGAAATGAAAATTGAAATGAGATGATCTTTATGTGCATCTTGGCAAAAATTTAAAAAATTTTAAAGATATTTAATGTGGTAAGATACAGAAAAAATATGCCCTCACAATACTGGTAAAAGACAAGGTAAATTTTGGGGGGACAACTTGGCAATGTCTATTTAAATTAAAATACACAATATTCACTTCTGTATTTTTATATTAAATAAATATTCCTATATGTGTTCAAAAAGTCATTAACTAGGTTGTACATACTGTTTATAATACTGGGAAATTTGAAAACTCAAATAGCAGTAAAATAAGAGTAAATAAAAATGGTACAGCTAAACTGTTGAATCTATGGATTAGACAATGAATTTATTTGTACAATCATAAAAAGTTTGCTTAGACACATTGAAGGGATGATAGATCTCATTTTAGATCTGTTTTTCATATCTTTTTGAACAAAATTGCAAATATGTAGAAATACATAAGCAATAGTTTGGAAAAATACTTGTAAATTGTTGGGACAGTAATTATTGGGGGAGCACATAGTGGATGTGCCATTTTATATTAATTGTTTTATAACAATACTTTATTTTCATGTAATTTTTTAAAATTGAAGGTATGTTTATCAAAACGTGCTATCCAAATAAGGTTTGTGCCAATGTCAGTATCCTGGCTTTTATATTGTGGTATAGTTATATAAGTTGTTACCATGGGAGAGGATGAAGGGACTTTGTGTGCTACTTTTGCAATTTCATAACTAATATCAAGGGTTTTTTTTTAATTAACAAATAGTGAAGAAATTAAAGGTTAAAAAAGGAATCGTGGCTACTTTTCACTAAAGTCTACTAAATAATCACTTAAGAAAAAATAGTCATCATTTTCTTATTTTCTTTAATAGGTACTAGATGATCTGGAATGTCATGGAGTTGCAGTATCAGAACAAAGCCGAGCAGAGTTGGAACAGAAAGTAGATGAAGCTAGAGAAAATATTCGTAAAGCAGAGGTGAGGTGGCAGCTAACTGTGGCATTTTGCCCAGCTCCAACAACGTCACACCTGTGATATATACCTTTGGGATTCAGTTTCTATACACTGATTAAAGATGATTCAGCATCTTCATGTGAATCTTCATACTTCCAGAGTATTATTTTTGACTACCTGCTTCATACAAGGTAGTACATATAACAAAAGGCACTAAGTCTATTATCTGAAGAGTTTACAATCATGAAACATTAAATAACAGAATTACATCACAATGAAGGTACTAATTTTAAAGTTTTCACAAGGTACAAAGTAAATCAGTCAAATTAATGGCATAGAAATGGATACATATATGTTCACAGCCTTGAAAAGTCCTCCCCCATATGGAAGGTTCATGGGTCCAAGGGCATAAGCTGATCTAAAAAAGAGACTTGGTTCAGCAGACAAGGCCAAAAACATTACAACTGTGGATTTTAATCTTTTGGTATAAAAGTACCAAAATGTAAAATACACAGTTTTATGCACAGTTTCCAGAAGTTCATGTAACCTAGAGTCATATTCTCTGACCTAGAGACAGAGAGGTTGAAATGGAAAAAAAGTTATTTGCAAAGGAGGAAGACATAGGATATAATTTAGCAGTTGGATTAGATTACAGTGGAGGTTTTTTGTGAGGAAATGTGGTAGGAAGAAAGCAAAATAATTGTGGGGAGGACCAATTCATGAAGGACCTGGGCACACCAGTGTACAGTTATCTACCCATGCAACATGTTGAAAGGATGTAGAAATAGATATCTTAAAAAGACTGAGACTATCCAGGCCTCAAGGAGAATATGTTCCAGTTAGAAAGACCTCAAGAGAGCCAAAGATAACTAGGACCTTAAAGCATAAATGCCAAGGAATGGTCCAAACAAGTACACATAATGCTTAGGGAACCCTGAGGACAGAGAGACCACTGGGGGGAGTTGTTAGGGCAGGTAACACAGAAGAGGTAGGATTTGAGATGGGTGTTGACAGATGAATAATATTTAATTGGAGAAAAAGGGATAGCACAAGATGTATGTCATGCAACGTGAAGAGGCATAACTGAAACCAAAAGAAGAAGGTAGGAAGGAGGCAGATTTGAAGCTGGCTTTGGGAAATCCTCTCTAACAGTCAGATCTGCCCAGTGAGAGAATAAGTTCCTCTGGAACATAGTGCAGCCCTGGAAGTATACAAGATACTGTCAGGGACTCTGTACAAGGAATTCTTGCATTGGTTGAGGGTTAATCTAAAGTAGTGATTTTCACATATCCCCTCAGGACTCTAGAGGTTTTGAGGAAATGTTTCAGTGGTTGATTGGAGGGCAGGGGGAGGTGAGGGGAGAAGCAGCTTAGGCGAACATAGGGAGTATGAGCATGTTTTTGGCGTAACTGCAGAGAAGTGATCTGAACCAGAAAGGCTTTCCATCTGCCTGGTCTAGAAAAGCACCAGTAAACCCAGCTTGCCTTTGTTTCTGGCACATGATCCACAGCCTCCATAGTGAAAAGGGCTGGATGTACAATAAATAGCCATTTTCTACTCTGAATTCAGGGTCACGACTAAACCACTTCCCTAGTGTACTGGCCAAGTACTATTGGCAGGCCCTTGCCTGGTCTGAGAAACACTGGCTTGTGTAGACGAGTTTCTCCTGCTGTTTGTTTCTCTATACCCTGAGTGAAGCCAGTTTCAGAGCCTTGGTAGAATAAGACAGGTCTCAGAAGTTTTCCAAAGGGTGTGTTCTCTCTTGTATTTTCCATTTCCAGACTCCCTCCATGGTATCACTGTCTGGTGCCATTGCTCCACCAAACCCCCCACTAATAGCAGTAGTAGGTATCAGTCACACAAAGTCTGCATTTAGGCTGAATGACCTGTTATTTCCATGAGAGTGCTAAACAGCCCTGTGTGTGTTAGCTTAAAGCTAAAAATAGGAAGTGAGATTCCCACAACAGAATATCTCATTTCTCTTAATACCAGTATTTAAGTCTACATTCTCAAAGATAATTTTCTTACCAAAAATGTAGAATATGCTGAAAACCGTGATGCAAGATCCATTATCTCAGTTTTGAATATCGGTGAAATACAGTTAATCCTACTTCCATCTTAAAGTGATCTTCCACTTGACTTTCACCGATCAGATATAAAGAATGATCCAGCTAAAATTAGATGGCAAATATGTGAGTGTAGTACCCACTGCAGGGGTAGTACTTACCAGATTGTCATCATGACAGTTTTGAATAGATTTGACTACAGGAGCCTTCAGAGGAATTGACAGTAGTGGTTTTTGTAGATTACGTTTTTCTTTCTTCTGCCTGTATATCATTTGCATCGGATTTTCCATTCAGTAGTTACTTACTTCATTATAAATAACTAATCAAAAGGGAGAAGGCTAGTTAAAATTCCATTATGTCTTTTATGCTTGGTTTTAAACTCCCACCAACATGTTACCCTCCTTTGTTGGTTGATCTGCTTTATCTGGTCTTTTCTGTATTATGTTTCCATTCAGTGTTGCTAATTAGAATAAAAACCTTTGTGGTACCCAATAATAGATTAAAGAAGCTTTTTTCAAACATAAGAAATTGAAAATATAAATGGCCTGTGCTTTTTCTAAAGAATATAGTGATTGATTAATTAATTATTGGCTGGTTAATATATTGCAGATTCACTAAGTTATTAGTTGAACAAATAATGAATATCTGCTCTGTGCCAGGTACTGATGGATATACTAGACATACAGTGATGAACAAACTATGTGTACTAGATGTACTAGATGTGGTAATGTTTGCAGCCCCTGACAAATTCAAGAATTGAAACAAAGCAATAGCTACTTAAATTAAATTTTAATAACAGTCTTTTTAACCTGGTATTTAGGTATTTGAATTTTTTGAAAGACCTTTTATCACAAAGACACACACATTCTTCATCTGACTTACACCTGTTTTAAAAGTAGCTTGCCAAGAAACCGAGAATTTTAAATACCATCTTTTTGGAACCTGTACACGACTTATGTTGTTCCAGAACACAATTATTTTTTGCATGTTTAAATTTTTCCTTTTTTGGGAGGTTGAGGGTAGTTCTCTTTCTTTGACAGTGAAGAGACACATTGAGGAGACACAAAGAGGAGAAAGTTAATATAAGAAGTCAAAGATACCCAGAAATTTTTAGTAATTCATGTTTAGTATAAGGTCTGCAGAAGGAACTATAGACTATATGATTCTTTCTCTAAGATACTAACTGTATATTTTTTTTTTCTAGAGACATAAGACTTTTTTTTTTTTTTTTACAAATAGTTTATTGTCAAATTAGTTTCCACATAACACCCAGTGCTCATCCCCACAAGTGCCCTCCTCCATGCC